>NW_008648992.1:2159988-2165373 GCF_000247585.1 Phytophthora nicotianae INRA-310 | reverse complement strand
CACACACACACACCAAGCGTCAGGGCAGCTTCATTCCGGCGATGCTGCATTTGCAATTACGGGAGGAGCAACCCACCCATCCTGCTGACGTACGCGCAGTGTCTCGACTGACAAGCAGCGAAGCGGATGAACGTGATGAGCGTCCTGGTGAAGATATCCATGCTTCTTGTCTGCAAGGCTGTCGAACTTCACGGTATATCTGACGCCTCCGCGAGGCGCATGGCTAGCTTGGCCTCTCCAGGTTGCAAATGTGGAGTGGCCACTTTTAATACTGCCGGCATGACATTGAAACAAGGGATTGCTGCTCAGATTCTGTACTGGTGTGTCCCATGGATGGTGGAGCCGCACGCATGCCCAATTGATAGCAGAAAGTTCCGCCAGTGCCAGGATTTCCTGTGAGTTGACAACTTGTTCCCAACGCTGCTTTTTACAGCGCCGAAATCCAATTGCCAAGATACTTTCTCAGCCAAATGCGGTGACATCTGTGTATCCACACGAAAAATGTTGAATCTCCAGCGTTGTGGACATACTGAAGTCAAGTCAAATCTCAGCGCGTTTCTACACGTAAGGATAAACACAAGACCAGAAGATTCGCTAAAGCCACGAGCCAGAGAATGATTGTCGCCGACGTCACAGCTCTCATAACCTAGCACCGCAGCTTCCATTCCTGCATCTGCCTCGTCACGCTTAAGTCGAATTCTTCCAGCAAGAGCGAGGTCGCGCTATGGTTCAGCATCCTACACTCAATTCCAGCATCAGATCTTCGTATGGCTCCGTAGTGACCGACACCCCTCCCAAGAACTTTGCGCCGAGCCCACGCCGCCGTCTCACACAATGGTACATTAACATGGCTCTCATTAACTTCGTCGAGTTCGCGGCCGAGTCCTCGCGTGGCGTTGTGTTGGCCACGCTCTTCCTTTACAACAAGTCGCTTGGTGGCGATCTGGCCTTCATGGGCTTGCTCACGTCGCTCTTCTCCGTCGGGCGCCTCATCTCGTCCACAGTGTTTGGCTGGATGTGCGACCGCTACTCATTCCGATCAGTATACCTCGTATCGTCGGGTATCTGCCTGGTGGGCAACCTCATCTACCTCATAGCCGACATTCACGTGACCGATAGCTTGACGATGCTGGCTGCAAGTCGCTTCATCGTGGGCTTCGGAGCTGGCAACCGCAGTGTGTGCCGTGCCAACGTCGCGGCCATGACCACTGTCAACCAGCGACTGCGCTATCTCACAATCCTAGCGACGGTGGTTTTCCTCGGGTATGCTTTGACGCCAGGACTAGGCAGTCTCGTAGCGGATGTGGACGTGTTCTTCTGCGGCGTGCACTTCAACAAGTTCACTTCACCCGGCATGATCCTCGTGGTGTTCAACCTGCTGACAATCTTCGCCATGCTGACTACTTACGACGCGTCCGTCGGCATCCACGACGGCCCACTCGAGACCCCGAACACCGCCGCAACCAAGAACACGCTGTCTGACTTGACATCTATGCCGGAGCGTATCGTGAACATTGGCGCCATGGTGTTTATCTTCCTCAACTTCACTGCGCGCGGTATCTTGTCGGTGTTCGAGACGGTGAACATTCCGTTGTTCCTTCAGGTGACTGGCAGCGACCCCAACAGTGTCGTCGCAGTGGTGGACGCTTCCAACTTCCAGTTCTACCTTGGTCTTCTGGGTCTCGTGTCCTACTTCTCCATCGAATACTTCCGCAAGAGCATGACGGATGTCAACTGGGTGCAGCTCGGATTCATGTTCCTGCTTTCGGGTAACGTTCTTCTAGTGGTGATGCCTGCGTCTCTGACCTTTGACCGCTTGGCGTTTGCGGAGCTATTGGTGTGGAGCATTGGCTGCCCGATCACGACTGCAGTTGTGGTGGCTGCCTTCTCCAAGCTACTTGGCGGGCGGCCGCAGGGTACACTTATGGGCCTTCTGGGATCTGCCGGCTCCGTTTCGCGCATAATTTTGCCGCTGTTGCCTGCTGCTATCCCGACATTGACCCCAGTGTTCATGATCAACATCGCACTGTGCGGTCTTAGTGTGGCGCTGCTGTGGTGGTACAGCAAATTGGTGTACAGGACCAAGGTTGCTCTGCTCGCAGACGTCGAGAACGCTTACCGGGTGGTATCACCGCCGAACGATTTGCGATCTCCGCTGGGTTCTGATAAGGTGGATTTTGAAGATAACTAGATGAAGTAGGCTATAAAAACCAAAATGCTGTTGATGATACTTTAGTAATCGTTGCCAATTTCTTAACGTAACGAGCAGTGTTGCATGATCGCACTTGCAGATTCATAATCCGTTTCTAGAAGGTTGTTTCTCGCATTGCGCGAGCTATTTTGCAATTTCCTGCTCAGGCGTTTGGCCAAGTTGCGGTGCCATGATGAACTACTCAACCGTGCCTCTGAAGGATGACGGGCCCGAGGTGTCGTATGGCTCGATTGAAGGCAAACCAATTCAGAAATCCAACCGTGTCGCGAAATGGTACGCCAACATGGCCATGATCAACTTTGTCGAGTTCGCAGCAGAGGCTTCTCGTGGGGTGGTTCTGGCCACACTCTTCTTGTATGCCAAGTCGCTCGGTGGCAGCTTGAGTCACATGGGGCTGCTCACGTCGCTCTTTTCAGTCGGACGCCTCATTTCGTCGATGTTGTTCGGGTGGATGTGCGATCACTACTCCTTCCGCTTCGTCTACCTCGTGTCCTCTACCATTTGCCTGTTGGGCAATATTGTGTACTTGTTGGCGGAGGGCAGTGTGACCGGAAGTCTCCTTGTGCTTTCCGCAAGTCGCTTCATTGTGGGGTTTGGAGCTGGAAACCGCAGTGTTTGCCGCGCAGATGTGGCCGCCATGACTACTATCAGTCAGCGATTGCCTTACATTACTATTCTGTCCACAGTCGAGTTCCTGGCCTACGCTCTCACTCCAGGACTTGGAAGTCTAGTGGCCAATACCGACACGTACGTGCTCGGTATCCACATGAACCAGTTCACTGCACCCGGTGCCATTCTCGTTGTACTCAACATCATGTCCATCATTGGCATGCTCTTCGCGTACGATGCGTCAGTGAAATCTGTTGATGGTCCTGAAGAGTCTGGCCCGAGAACGCAAGCCAGCCACGCACAAACCGAAAACTATAGCCTGCCCGACCGCATCATTTACATTGGTGCTGCTATATACATCTTCCTGAACTTTAATGCGAGAGGAATGCTTTCAGTCTTCGAAACGGTGAACATCCCGCTCTTCCTGCAGGTGACCGGCAAGGATCCGAGCACGGTAGACGCCGTCGTGGAGGCCTCCAACTTCCAGTTTTACTTGGGCTTGCTTGGACTGGTGACGTACTTTTCGATTGAGTACTTCCGCAATAGCATCTCCGACGCGAGTTGGGTACAGCTGGGCTTTGTTTCCCTGCTTGCTGGTAACGCGGTGCTGGTTGTGGTGCCTGCTACAGGTTTGTCGCTTGGGCTGCTTGCAGTAGCAGAGATGTTAGTGTGGAGTGTGGGCTGCCCAATTACGACGGCAGTAGGTGTAGCGGCCTTCTCAAAGCTTCTTGGAGGGCGACCGCAAGGCACACTCATGGGGTTATTCGGCTCGGCTGCGTCGGTCTCGCGCATTATACTGCCCCTCGTCCCCGCTGCCTTATCGGCACTAACTCCTGTGTTTTGGATCAACATCTCGCTGTGCGTTCTTAGCATAGTGATGCTGTGGTGGTTCAATCGCCTCGAGAATGAGACTAGGATGGACTTGCTCCGTGACACCGAAAAAGCGTACCCCCCGAGCGTCGTCGTCGCGAAAGACCGGGTCTGAAGACTATGACTTCATTCTGCCTCTTAGTAAGGCTATCTTACACTTGAAACACACGCTTCCTCGCCATCTTGGCTTTCGTCGCGTTTAATTGTCTCTGTCCAGTTTTATGCCAAAGGTGCCCGTGAGGTAAACTTACATGTAATTATTGCTAGCAGAAGCGGCATCGAAGGTACACAAGTTGTGTGATACCCGACACGATACTCTATGAAGCTCGCATTGCTTACTTGCTACTGAAGAAGTCACACTCCCGGCATGCCGGCGCAACTCAAAGTATCTTGCCGGACGGAAGAATCGGAGATTGACTGCCATTTGCTGTGGGCCTCTTCTACATGCAGCGATTCCTTGCCAGCGAAGCGAAACGAGGTGAGCTCCTGGCAGCGACAGCAACTGCGTCGACGTAGCTTTTCAGTGAAAAGTTTTCACACTTCAACATATGGCGAAAGGCCGGAACAAGTGCGGGATGGGCGAGGCCGGAACAACGCGAAGATACTTTTTTTTGGCTTTCGCGGTTCGTGTTCAAACTCAGCCGGTAAGTTCAACAGCTGGGCGTGTTGCACCGGACGTCACTCGTTTCATGAGCGACTGGAGGCAACGCTCGACACCTCAGCGGCGTCCTAAGTGGATAGGGAGTGAGCAACCTGCATTGCAAGCGCTCTGTTAGGTCCTAACTTAGGACGCTGTCGTCGTTGTTGAAGGAGACTGTCACGTGGCTGAGTAAGGCGGAAGACCACGCAGTCATAAAAATTTGACTGATAAAGGCACGCAGAGATAAGCTGGACTCTGACAGTCAGCAGCAGCAAGTGTCTGCTACTTAGCTTGTATTTCGAAGAGTGAGCTGAGCTCTTAGTTCTTCCTAATCCCTTTCTCATACTAACTGTCATACACAACACACCACCTCGTCGCACACAAAGCTAACCGTGGGGATCAATACACTCAACTCCACCACAATTTGTAAGCGGTCGAGGCTTGAACAACACTGTACAGTAAGGTAATTCTACTTAAGTACTAGTCTAGCGTAATGGCTTCATTTCGGCTGGGCAGAGATAATGCAGACAGACACCCTTCTGGACGGTGGCACTCGACAGCACATGGAGAGCATTGGGCTGGGTCCAGTCTGGCCCAAGATTCGATCTGGACGTCATCGTAGCCTACTTACTGCTTTGGTTCCTCGTACATTACGCCTACGAGACAAATACCATCAGGTCTCAGTTGGCCGAAAACGCGTCCTTTTTGTGTGTCCACTGACGTTGCTGCTCCTGACCTCGTTATGCTGGGCACAGTATGCATGCGAGGCTGTCGCCCCGCCCTCCAGTCTCCGCCGATCCAATGCAGTAGCTCATTCCACATTCTTCCGAGCCTCGCCGAAGCCCTCACGCCCTCTATCTTCGACGATGACTGCGCTATCCGTTAACACCGGGGCCACGTACGGCACGGCCGAACCGGCGAAGCTCATGAACTTCGATGCGAGCCCGCGACGTCGATTGTCGCAATGGTACACCAACATGTTCATGATCAACTTTGTCGAGTTCGCAGCCGAATCCTCGCGCGGCGTCGTGTTGGCCACACTCTTCCTCTACAC
>NW_008648992.1:2135340-2159733 GCF_000247585.1 Phytophthora nicotianae INRA-310 | reverse complement strand
TTCATCGTAGGCTTCGGAGCTGGCAACCGCAGCGTCTGTCGTGCTGACGTGGCCTCGATCACGACTATTAACCAGCGACTACCATACTTGACGCTGCTGGCCACTGTTGTGTTCCTCGGTTATGCTTTAACCCCGGGTCTTGGCAGCCTAGTGGCCAATACGGACTCGTACTTGTTGGGCGTTCACTTCAACAAGTTCACGTCTCCAGGGATGATTTTGATCGTGTTCAATCTGCTGACCATCATCGGTATGGTCACAGTATATGACGAGTCTGTTGGTGTCCACGATGGACCCCTCGAGTCCCCGAGAACTGCAGCTACAAGTAACACGCTGAGTGATCCGACGGCGATGCCCGAACGCATTGTGAACATTGGTGCAGCCGTCTTCATCTTCCTGAACTTCAACGCGCGTGGCATCTTGTCCGTATTCGAGACGGTGAACATCCCCTTGTTCATTGAGGCGACCGATAGCGACCCTGAAAGCGTGAGTGCCGTGGTGGCTGCATCCAATTTCCAGTTCTACCTCGGACTACTGGGGCTACTGTCGTACTTTTCGATTGAGCACTTCCGTCATAGTCTCAGGGATGTGAGCTGGGTGCAGCTCGGCTTTGCAACACTGTTAGCCGGCAATGTACTGCTCATTGTGGCGCCTACGCAGCTCTCTTTCCCACAGCTTGCGGTCGCTGAGTTCCTAGTGTGGAGCGTGGGTTGTCCGATCACAACCGCTGTGGTGTTGGCAGCGTTCTCCAAGCTGCTAGGGGGTCGACCTCAAGGCACACTCATGGGTCTGTTAGGCTCGGCGGCGTCAATCTCTCGTATTGTGCTCCCACTGCTTCCGGCGGCCATTCCTACACTTACTCCGGTCTTCTGGATCAACATTGTGCTATGTGCGAGTAGCATGGCGCTGCTGTGGTGGTACAGCACACTGGTGCACAAGACGAAGATGGCTATGCTTGCTGACGTTGAGAACGCGTTCCGGATCGTGTCACCTCCGAACGATCCTCGTTCACCACTGGGATCGGACAAGGCCGATTTCCCGGACAAATAACTGATTCGAAGTACGTCAATTCATTCTTTCGACACGCAGCATCTTAAACCCCTGCGACCGTAACACTGGGCAACTCGCTTGCTTATACTTCACGACGTAAATGTAGTCTTTCGTGTTATTGCACATGCCGTGAACAAAATTGCTGTACGCACGCGTTCAAGCACCGTTGACTTGTGCGTACAGCATTTTTCTCAATCTCTCTATTCCTCAACTTGTTTACAATGTAGGTAGTCTTTGGACTATTCAACAAATTGGATCCATGTCGACAGCTTCCTGGGCTGACAAAACTCCTCCACGCTGAGCTCAGATTGGCAAGTAGATCCTAGGACTGCGAACGCAAGCCACTTCTAATAATTTTAAGTTGATGCAGCAGTAGTTGAAGTTATGCCGCCAAAGCACCCACCGCGATCAATTTCTTGGATGGCTGTTCTTGGAAATTCCTCCACCAAGAGTTCAGGCATGTGTTCAAGCACAACTAGGCTGATTGCTGAGGTAGCATCTCCAGTAGAGATTCTACGATTGTGCCAGAGGGTTGACCTCAGCCGAGCAAGAATCGTTGCTGCGTACTTTAGCTCGCGGATTGGATCAGTACGAGACCAGCTGTGCATTGGCGTCGTCTCACAAACCAACAGCTCTCCACAGAGCTCCCAAGATACGTGAGCAACCGTTTAGAAAGCATCTATCGCACCGATCAATTTCACTGCGCAGATCATATGAAAAAAAATGATATCTTTCATGGCGTGCAGCTTCTGTGTGTTTTGTTGCAATTTTTCACTACGCTTTGCATTTACCAGATGTGGTTGACACACACCTCGTCGCTCATCTAAATGAGGACGTGCAAACTACAATCTGTCAAAATGAGGACGGGCAGTTTTGAAGTGCTTCGCCGTGTTTGTGATGAGGACGGGCAATCTATTTGTCGGCTGTCGAAATGAGTAGTCTTGAATTTTGAGTTGGTTTATAACGAACATGCCCAACTCCACTAGCACAAATATATCAACGCCCACTACAAGTTCTAAATGTATCAACAGACTCAAAATTCGCTCTAATACTTATGCACATAGCTCTAAATTTCATAGTCTACCTTTGTAAAAAAAGGCCCTTTTCCTTTCTCATACGCATACCTCATCTAAAGTGTTTGATAGCGCTGAGTGAGGAACTACTGCAGTGGCAGCGAGCATGAGACTCAATCGGAACGCAGCTGTTTCGTCCTACGAATGGCTTTGTGCCGCCACCGATCCGCAAAGATACTCAGCCGGAATCAATGCAGCCTGTCTGAGTCGGACACTCACTCACCCCGCTGCGAAAATGGAACAGCTGAAGGTAGATGCCCGAAGCAACCGGCATATCTTCCCTCCTGTCGGTTGGTATCCGGTGAACAAATGCTGTCACGTCAAAATTATCTACTACTAGACAACATGTTGCAACTAGTGAGCTAATGCGTCACACCAGGGCGGTTCTGTTTAGTTCTGTTTAGGCTACAATGGCGTTCTTTGTATTGGATGGAGGCAACGCTGGGTTATGGTAAACTCCTCTTCCACCACTGCGATACCACCGGCAATTTGCTGGAGGGGCGATACATTGGTTGTGAGATACAATGAGCACCTCCTCAGAGAAGGTGCTAGGGGAAAAGCCAAAACCACTTCAAGCTCCGAAAAACGTTGCGCTCTGGCCGTGAGGTGCGACCTCTACAATTGTTAGTACAATTGTGGTTTCAAACCCATGATTTATTCGTCGTTCTGGCATACCTAAACTACATATCGTCTTCACTGACGTAGATCCACGATGGTAATTTTTAACAAACGAAACGCTCTGCCACTCGACCGGCTCGGTTTCACGGGCGTGAAGTGCGTGAAGTGCATCAAGACTATCGCACGAAGAAAAGGGTTCTGTCGCCTAGTCCACCGGGAGCTCACTCACCCCGCTTCTCCTCAAGATCGGACAGTTGGCTGGGGATACCGGCGAGAGCACCTAATCCGCCTCCAAATGGCCTCAGAGTCACCACCTCGAACTACCGAACCAAACTCAATGTAGTGTACTCTGCCCCTGAACGCACAACTTTCATTCAAAAGCTCGCACGGCTCGGCGATCCGCTCCTGGCAAAAGCTCACTTCCGATTTTCCTAAACCGACGCCGCAACGACGCCCACCTCCACATCACCATGGTGTGCCAAGCTCTGTCTTCTAGCGGTGCCACTTCCTACGGCTCTGCTTCCAATAACCCGGAGTCCGTGCAGCTCCTCAAGCCATCGCAGTCAACGCCGTCGCGCCGACTCGGGCAATGGTACACCAACATGTTCATGATCAATTTCCTGGAGTTCGCAACCGAGTCGTCGCGTGGTATCGTGTTGCCTACGCTCTTCTTGTACACGTCGTCTCTGGGCGGCGACCTTGCCTTCATGGGGTTCATCAACGCGCTCTTTTCGGTCGGTCGTCTATTCTCGAGTACCGTGTTTGGCTGGATGTGCGACCGGTACTCGTTCCGCTCCGTGTACCTCATTTCGACCTTCATTTGCCTCGCGGGCAACATCATCTACCTGGTTGCCGACCAGCACATGACCGGCAGCTTGACAGCGCTGGCATTCAGTCGCTTCATCGTAGGCTTCGGTGGTGGCAACCGCAGTGTGTGCCGTGCGGACGTCGCTTCCATCACAACGATCAACCAGCGCCTGCCGTATCTGACGATTCTGGTCGGTGTTGTGTTCTTGGGCTACGCACTGACGCCGGGTCTCGGCAGCCTCGTGGCCGATACTGATCTGCTCTTTTGCGGGGTGCATTTCAACAAGTTCACGTCGCCCGGCATGATCCTGATCTTACTGAATGTGCTGACGATCTTTGGCATCATGGCAGTCTACGACGACAGTGTAACAGTGCACGACGGCCCGGAGGACGAGGAGTGTGAAGACGACCCGAACAGCAACACGCTCAACAACCCGACGCAGATGCCGGACCGCATTGTGAACATCGGCGTGTGCGTGTTCATCTTCCTGAACTTCAACGCGCGTGGCATCCTGTCGGTGTTTGAGACAGTGAATGTACCGTTGTTCATCACCGCGACGGACAGTGATCCCGAAAGCGTGAGCGTCGTGATGGAGGCGTCGAACTTCCAGTTCTACCTCGGCTTGCTGGGTCTGCTGTCGTACTTCTCGATCGAGTACTTCCGCCACAGCATTCGCGATGAGAACTGGGTACACCTGGGCTTTGGAATGGTCCTTGCGGGCAACATTCTGCTGGCCATGGTACCGGAAAATCTGACATTCACGCAGTTGTCGCTTGCCGAGTTCTTGGTCTGGAGTGTGGGCTGCCCTATCTCAACCACGGTGGTGCTGGCGGCGTTCTCGAAGCTGCTGGGTGGGCGTCCACAGGGCACACTCATGGGATTGTTGGGCTCGACTGCGTGTATCTCACGCAGTGTGCTTCCGCTGCTGCCTGCGGTGGTGTCGACGCTGGAGCCGGTCTTCTGGATCAACATTGTGTTGTGCGCGACCAGCATCGCACTTCTGTGGTGGTACACTGGTCTGGTTCACCGGACGAAGATGGCGATGCTGGCGGACGTCGAGAGCGCGTACAGAGTAGTACCGCCTCCGAACGACCCTTGCTCGCCATTGGGCTCGGCCGACGTCCCAGAGAACGACTGAAGCACTTGGCGTGATGTATCCCTCATAACTCGCCATGCTCGATCCACATCTACCTCGAACTTGAAAATATTCATTCATAACACTCTTGATAATACGATGATGGTATTCATGAGCAATATTAGTGTGCGCGTCGATGTATGGAATTTTATTTTAGAAGCATACTGAAACCAAGATGCGGGTCCCCGGAAAACATAGTCCCTCACTGATACGCCTCATCGGATACAGATGCCGCGGCCGCAGCTCGCTGGTGGCCCCAACTATGGTACGCTGGAGACGACGCCCAATGCCCCGCCTCGCCGCCTATCGCAATGGTACACCAACATGTTCATGATCAACTTTGTCGAGTTCGCAGCCGAATCCTCGCGCGGCGTCGTGTTGGCCACACTCTTCCTCTACACCAAGTCGCTGGGCGGAGACCTGGCCTTCATGGGAATGCTCACGTCGCTCTTCTCAGTGGGGCGTCTCATCTCGTCCACAGTCTTCGGCTGGATGTGCGACCACTACTCGTTCCGCTCGGTGTATCTCGTATCGTCGGGTATCTGCCTGGTGGGGAACATCATCTACCTCATCGCGGACCAACATGTGACTGGCAGTTTGACAGCGTTGGCAGCCAGTCGGTTCATCGTAGGCTTCGGAGCTGGCAACCGCAGCGTCTGCCGTGCTGACGTGGCCTCGATCACGACTATTAACCAGCGCCTCACATACTTGACGATGCTGGCCACTGTTGTGTTCCTCGGTTATGCTTTAACCCCAGGTCTTGGCAGCCTAGTGGCCAATACCGACACATACGTGTTGGGTGTTCACTTCAACAAGTTCACGTCTCCAGGGCTGATTTTGATCATCTTTAACGTGTTGACAATTGCTGGCATGTTGACGTTGTACGACGCATCTATTCAGACTCATGATGGTCCATTGGAGTCCCCACAAGACGCTGCAGTGAAAAAGACTCTGAGCAACATAACGACCATGCCAGAACGCATCGTGAATATCGGTGCAGTGGTTTTTATCTTCCTAAACTTCAATGCACGCGGCATCTTGTCTGTGTTCGAGACAGTGAATATCCCGCTGTTTCTCCAGGTAACGGGCAGTGATCCGGAGAGCGTCAGTGCAGTAGTGGACGCGTCCAATTTCCAGTTTTATCTGGGGTTACTAGGACTGCTGTCGTATTTTTCGATCGAGTACTTCCGTCACAGCATTTCTGACGTAAACTGGGTACAATTAGGATTCGTGATGCTGCTGTTAGGCAACGTGATGCTGGTAGTGACGCCTGCCAGCTTATCATTCCCACAACTGGCAGTGGCCGAGTTTTTCGTGTGGAGTGTGGGTTGCCCCATTACGACAGCGGTTGTCGTAGCCGCGTTCTCAAAGCTGCTGGGTGGCCGGCCTCAAGGAACGCTCATGGGTTTGCTTGGCTCTGCGGCCTCGGTATCGCGCATCATTCTGCCTTTGCTTCCCGCTGCTATTCCTACACTCTCCCCTGTCTTCTGGATCGACATTCTGCTGTGCACCTTCAGTATTTTGTTGCTGTGGTGGTACAGCCGACTCGTGCACAAAACGAAGCTGCAGATGCTGGAAGATGCAGAAATTGCATTCCAGTTGCTCTCGCCTGGAAACGATCCTCGATCGCCTCTGGGCTCTGACAAAGTGGATTTCCCTGACAACTGAAGCATTAATTTGTTAATCGATTTCAGACAAAAACTTTGGTTTGACGATCTATTCGAGCTACCAGCCATGTCTACATATTGACAATCCTAGCTTAGCGCGTAGACGAAGGCTTAACTTCGCCAAATTGCTGGTGGCCTGTAGCTTCTGAATGCGAAAGTGCTTCTTTCTGTAAAAAAAGGCAAATATTGTGAGCTGAGCGACTTCAAAGACCAGTATAAAACCAAACTTACCTGTCCGACAAAGGTACTTCTGCACACCAAGCACATGATGCTGAAGCGACTGACGTCGGTGAACTCGTGCTTCTGATGAGCTTCCACGGCGACTTCGCTAGCACGTTCCACCTGCATAGCAAGCACATTAGTGATAGAATACTTACACGGCTTATCTGCCAAATCCCACCTTGGAGAAATCATTAATCGCAAAGAGCGTCACGTCCTGACTCTCCGAAGCTGTCGCGGAAGGGGCCTCAACAACCAGGTCGTAGTGAATTCCGTCGTAGAGCAGGAACAGTCGCTGTGTGAAGCCTTGGTCCTCACCATAACACAACCGACTCATACTCGTGACGTCAAAGACGACCATCTCCACCTTGTAGTATGTCGAAAGGATAGACAGCTCGATCTCGCCGCCCCACGACTTGTCGTCCATAATCCACGCGCAGTATTCGTACACGGGACGTCCCAGAAACACCTCCGAGTACTTTTCCGGGTCTGCGAGGATCGTGTCCTTAATGAGTTGCCGCATCACGGGACCATTTCCTTCTCTCCCCTTGCCCAGAGCATATCCGATCGAATGAAACAGGCAACTGTTGTCTGCCGGCATAACGCGCCGCATAAAGACGGATTTTGTCTTAGATTGTGCAGCGCTATTCTCTGGAGCCTCCTTGAGGACAAGTACTGAGCCTGTTCGAACCCCCAAAGACGTCAGAGTACTCTCCTGCTCAATGAAACAATCAAAAAGTATTCGTAAGATGATAATAAGCGATTTGTGATGGTAATAATTACTCCCACGTACGCCGGATCCCTCGATCATTTTTGGGGGATACCCTGTCATCACTGGATAGACAGAATATGGTTAAAGAGGAGCAATCGACTAGAAAGAAGGAATGATACACTGGAAGAGTGTGGCACTTACCGTGCTGCTCCTGCGGCAGGATGGACGTCTTCTCGAATAAATGAGCGCGCAGGCCGTCCAGTGTGATGTCGTCTGGTAGCCCCATGAGCTTCATGGACGTGCCATTTGCGAATGTCACCTTAAAGTTCATCGGCATCTTCGATACGTGTTTTTCTAAGTTGGTGTGTCGTTTTGCAGCAATAATTTCTCCATTGTACACAAATTTTACATGAAACCCGATTCTGGATTACTAAACAAAACATGGCTACAACAAGGTTAGAGAAAAAAAAAATTGGACGATATCCAGGCAAACCAATTCATTATTGTTGTTTCAGACTGCTGGGGTATAGCAGCTACCTTAGTAGCTAACTACATTTGAGTCTCTTTAACAGACGATCAAAAAGCAAGTCTGCTCATTTATCGGCGCGAGCTCGCTTCTTTTCAGCTCCGTCGACACTCAAAACTTCTCCAAACTGCTCCTTCAGACGGTGAAGCTCCTTCTGATGGTTTACTAGCATTTTCTGCTGCGCCAAAAAGCAATCGCGGGTTTTCGTGATCGCCACAAACGAGTTTCCGTCAATTTCGGCAGCTTCCAATTCGAATGAACACTCAACTTGCTCCTTGGGCGTGTGCTTCGCGGCATAGTTCTTGGCCTCTTGGAATTCCTTAAATTTCTCCACACCTTTGGTAGTCATGGACTGCTCAGGACCTCGAAGAAACTCCTCAATCTTTTTGTTCTCCGAGAACTTTGCGGCCGGCATTTCCCACGAAAATTTCTTGTCCAACGATTTAATTTGATCCTCCAACCACTTCACTCGCAATGGCACAACCGGATCCAAAACAGCGCTCTTTACATCGTTTCCGGTATTACTCAAATGCTGCGATAAGTATTGAATCGAGGGACCAAGTAGACTCGTCTCAGCCTCTCGGAATTTATTGGCAATCGTTTCGAGATGTTTTTTGTCATCGCTGTGGATAACCCACTTCCAAAGCAATCCAATAGACTTCGACGTGAATAGCTCCTTGTCAGCCATTTGAGTCGCAATTTCAACACTCTTCTTGACTAAGGCCTGCTGAGCGGTGCCGCTAGCCAGACCATCGATCACGCGTAATGTCATTTTCAATGATGATAGACCAGCGTTTATTTCACGACCACGACCATCATCATCTTTTTCAACACCAGAACCCAACGCCTTCAAAACAGAGTCTCCAATGTCTGACCAGTCGAATGTGCGCACTATTGCCGTGATTGGTGGAATGAAAGCCTCGTTGTCTTCTACTCCGCCAAGTGCTCCACAGTAAGTTGTGAAAAACGAGTTCACGGCCTTCGGATCTCCCGTTCCAGCGAGTAGTTCGCAAACCAGACGGAAAAATTTCGTAGAGAACACTTCACGCTTTTCTCCATACTTCTTTTTCTTATTTTCGGTTTCAATCCTGGCACTTGCACCCTCCAAGAATTTGCTAACTTCCTCAGCAGACACTGGCTTACGGCAATGCAAAGCTTCAGCTGCAACATCCATGGGCATAAACTTCAACGCTTTGTCCGAGTGCTTAGTTGCTGGCCAAGCCACAATCGCGTATCGCGTGTATGTTGACACTGTTTTAGAACTCTCATTGCCTACGTACCCACCTCGTTTGGTCATCTTGCCGTACGCCGTTAAACTCCAAATACTTTCAAGCGCTTCTTGTCCAGGGTTAAGGATATTCAGCTTTTCAGTCGAATGCGCGACCCTACCGAGGTCTTTACCTGTTCTTGTGAACCATGTAGCGGAGTCATTATGACCCGTCTTCTCGTAGTCATAGCCGCCACAATTATAGCTAACATCATGTTGTAGCTGCACGATGAAAAACAGCAATTTCTTGTCCTCAGGAACAAGCGCATTGGCTCCATCAAGTGCGTGAAATCTCGCACTATCCACCCCCTTTAAAGCCCCCGATCCCATGTTTCGGATACTGTTTTCCGTGTACTCATGAGCCAGCAACAATGCAAACGAATCGTCATCACCTTTCATCTTGGCAATAGCATTGGCTAGCTCTTCAGTTAGAGGTACATCGTACTGTCTTTCCAAGTGACGCATTGTTGGTGGTAAGCAAATAGAGTACACCAGAGCGAGACGATATCCTTTGGTCACTTTCTCCAGAGCATGTTCAGCATCAGCATAGTGAACAGCGTAGTGTGGCTGGTATGCAGCAGAATTGTCGGCCTTCCCAAAATCATGACGATACTTTACTTCTGCATCTCGATACACAACCAGATCTCCGCCTTGGTGCATACTTGGAGGTTGCACCACTAACGTTGCAATCATTCCATCTTCCTTTTCCGTGTCCTGATGCTTGACAAAGTGGCCTCCTTCGCCATACACTAGCAGCTTGTATAGTAGACATTTGAGAGGAATATCCTTGTATCCCAAACGGGAAGCGATGGTCTTACTCAGGTTCTCAATGCCGGTTTGCCATAGTGGGTTCTTAAATTCGATCAGGTTTGGTTGCAATTGCCAGCTCTTCCGGACATTGTCGTCCAGCTTCGTGTCCATATTGTGGCCGAACGGAGACTTTTCACATAGTGCGATGAGTTTTTCAGCTTGTTCGGCGTATAACGGGGTTGAAATGGCACCTAAGCCGTCAACAAATAGTCCAGGTGCGACGGGCAATGTATCAGCAACTCCTCCGAACGAGAACTCCCCCGCTTCACCATCCGCACGAGCAAGCAGCTTGCTCACTTCAGCGGAACCAACTCCTGAAGGAGCCAAGATGTCTTCTGGTCCACCTTCACAGCCAAAAGGCCACTCCTCGTCTTCAAAGTCTTCGTCCATTCTCGGGTAGTTCGGTGTCGACTGGGATAAATGAAAAATGAAGAATACTGGCCAGCCAACGCTTCAAATACTTGTCGACACCTTTCAATCAGTCCCTTTCCGTGAGTATGAAAGGAAATTACCCTGAAATCATGACTGTTATCGACCACCGTACTTCGAAATACTAAAATTTGAGTTGTTGTGGACAGCTCAGACAACTTGTCCAAAACATTTGGGTAAAGATCACTAAGAAATTGCATTCCAATGTGCAAGCCTCACTTTGTAACTTTCTCTTTTTTTTGCGAGTAAAATGGTGTAGTTGTCTAGGCCGGTTCTTGAACGTGGTGGTCTCATCAGTCTTTTTTAAACCATGAGGAGATTTTCGACGTAATTTTTGCCTTCAGAGCGTTCTCTTCCTTGCTGGACTCCACAGCCTCGTCAACGACGTCCACAACAGAACTGGGGGCACCGAGGTATCGCTCTTCAAAGGAGCCAATACCGGGCACAATGTGACCTTCACTGTTGAGCCTCGAGTCAAACGAAGCGGTCACTAGTCGAGCGTCATCGAAAGCCTAGCCAGTTGCATTAGGAAGAAGTTTAGCGTAAAAAATAAAAATAAAAACATAACTAAAAGCGTAGCGAACCTTGCAAAATCCGTCTGCACCTTCGGGACAAGTGACGAGGGTCACCACTGTAATTTTATCTTCTTCGACACCTTGCTGCATCAAAAGCTACAAATTACCCCTGTATCATTAGCACTCTCCAGCACAAACCAGCAAACACGCGATCGTACATGGATAACTTTGTCAATTTGGGAAACCGACGCAAGCTCTGGCAACAGCAGCAACACTTCGTGGCCATCTAAATCTTCCGGAAGAGTGGCCTTGGCAATCTGGCCATTAAAAATAAGACTTGTAAGCCAAAATCTTCGAGAGAGTATGCTTTAAAGAATGATGATTTACCTTGTTACCGCCCTTGGCGTCCTCTTGCACCAAAATCTCACCGTATTTGGCATCATACGGCAGAGAAGTTCGAAGAACCTGTGCCAAACTGTGTATTCGCACAGCGAATTAATATCAATAACGATTGCCAAGTAGCAAAAGCTGCAGCTATTTCGCCTTACCCCTTTTGGGCCTCCGGATTCACGGCAATACTGATGCCGCACACCTTCACGTCGTCCTCAAACATGAGGCCCTCAGCTTTATACCCACGCGGCGTTGTCACAACAGACTAATGCGCTCCGACGTCAGTCGACAATTAGACACAACAAAGGTAAAACCACTCGGTACCTCTTCGTCGCTCGGGAGCTCCGTTAGCGCCAAGTCCAACGTCGAACGCAGAACCCCATTCGCGTCATGAGTGAATTTTGCACCTGCATACAAGCCACAGTCAGTTTTAACAGCGGTGTACTCACATGTATGCGGTGCGCTCACCAGCGTTCTCGTAGTCGCGGATCCTCGTCATGCCGAGCTGAATCAACTCGCTCTCTAAGTCCAGCACCACCACATTCTCATGCTGCAGCCAATGAACATCAGTGTCTCAGTATTCGTATCACCCAACCTGTGACTACAGCCACTGACCTGCGCTTTCCAGAGCTCGAGACGGACTCCTCGCCCCAGTGCCTCTCTGCAGGCACAAATCAGGCGTAAAATCTTGAGATACCCTCTTTAATTCCTAATTTTTGTTGGCTTTTGTACCCGCTGGCATACACACGCTGCTCCGCATGTGCTTGCTGCTGCGATAACAGCATGGGGGCGCCCATGAGCGCCGCCGCGCCCAGCTTCGCGTGACTCCGTACAGTTCGTAGAAACATCACCTCGTTTAGTCGAAAAGGTTGCCAAGTGTTCAGGCTCAGGATCCACCACAACCAAACGACGTTGTTTCATTGGTTGAAAATGACAGCTTCAACGAAAATGTAGCCATGTTGCGTGAAGGGTCACGATGGACACCATTCCGCACTAGGAGGTCATGCTGAAGCGGGGCTCACTGACGGGAGGATCCTCTCGGCGCAATGGATGGGCAGACAGTGTGTCGGAGCGAGATTCATCCCCACGATCTCGCTCATCGTCGCCCCGACTGACGCGAAGAAAAACGAAAAAGAGAGACAGCAGCGCCTGGGAGTCGAGTGATGGAGCCGTGCAGGACAAGAAAGAAAGGCTCAAGAAGGCAGGAAGGATGAAGCGAGCTCCATTACTCGATTACCCCATTGTAGAGGCTGTGTACAGCGCCATGGCGGGGCAAGCGCAACGACGAGCGAGTCGTTATTGGCTCGATCAGTTCGCTAAGTACGAGGATACAAGGCGACCTGGAGTGATCAAGGCTGATAAGTTTACGAGGTGTTTGAATAAAATGGGGATCCAGCTAAACAAAAGGGAACACTATGAAGCACTCGCGGACTGTTTTAAGGTAAGAGACGGAGAAGGAGACGACACTAACAGCGCGAATAACAATAAGGAGAGAGCGACACAACTCGTCGACTACGCTGCATTTGTCGACTTTGCGTGCAACGTTCGAGACTCAGAAAAGCTGAGTGAAATCTCAGATTCACTGCGTGAAAGTATCTCGAAATACGACGGGAAGAAGCACTCGTCAAGTTCTTATAACCTGGCAACAGGACTTGAAAAACTCGATCGACACAAAAGAGGGTGGATCACTTCGACGCAGTTTAAGCGAGCCCTGCAACGTGAAGAAGGACCATCATTTGACCTATCTGCATCCCAGATTAATACTCTCGTGGATCGCTTTGAATACGAGTACGAAAAGAAGCAGCTTGGTATTGACTATATGCAGTTTGCACAATGGCTACAGCCGCTTCTTCATCTCGATGTGAAGAAGGTTCACGAACGAGTGAAGCTACTGATTGAAGACGCAGGATTAAAACATGGTTGGAAATTAGAGGAGGTTTTTAAAGCAATGGATGATGACAAAGATGGAGAGATTGGTGCAGTGGAGTTGAAAGAAGCTCTTCTGGAAATGGGTCTTCCACTAACAGACGCGCAGATCCGGTGCTTGACGGACGAATACGATATCGACGGGGACGGTAAAATCCAGTACAATGAATTTCTCTCCTTATTTACGTCGTCTGGTAAGAAACGGGTAGAGATTAAAAAGAGGAAAGGTGGTAATCAAAGTGATACAGAGAGCACGACGAGCAGGAGAAACAGACCCAAGCGGAATGTCCGGAACTCGTTTAGCTGGGGAATCACGAAGGCGTTTGCACGGAAGCAAGCAGCAAAAAGCGACAGCAGTAAGAGTATGACTGACAAACGCCGTGCGAAAGATGAAACATCACCGTCTTCAGAGGGAGATAATAGTGAAGCAACAGTTAAGAGGAAACCCCCACGGCGGCGACAGGAGCGAGATGAAACTTCGAGTGAGGAGGCTACTGAAAAGCGGACAATGACAACGAAACGGAGAAGTCGGAACCAACACTCGGACTTTGACGAAGCAAAACGTGTTAGTAGCTCTGCCTCAGACAACCAAAGTAGACAGAATTCTACAGCTAAATCCAGACGCAATATGGTTAGCAAACGAACTGCTCGGTTATCCTCAACCGAGACCGAGCAAGAGGGTTCAGGCCGCGAACAAAGAAAGAGACGAGAAAGCAGAACTAAACGCAAGGTCAAAGAGAAGACTACAAGTTCTAGAAGTGACGAGGAAGGTAAAGCACAAGACAGCAGTATCTCTGACGCTCCCAAGCGCTCGTTTAAAGAACGATCTAGTTTACGAAACACTGATAAAAGTTTTAGAGAAACGCTGAAAAGGGGTCGTAGTAGGAGATCGGCTTCAAGATCAGCTCCTAGATCTCGCAGCCGCCAAAGATTGTCACGAAGACACTCACATCACCGTCGTACAACTTTAAGCCCACGACGAAGACGTAGTGTCAGTAGGTCACGGTCAATGCGATTGCGACGATCTACACGTAACAATTCTGCGTATGATAGCGAAGAAGGCGACAACCCTGGTTTCTCAGACAATAATGACTCGTCATCCGGTCTGGATGTCGATGAACTACGCCGATTCCAGCGAGCAAAAGGTCCACGCACTATCCGGAGACGTAGCTATGTCCCGAGTATGTATGGTGACGAGACTGACGAAGAACCTGATGAAAATACTTGGGATGACTCGGAAAACAGTGAGACCGAAGACGGCGGAGAAGAATGGAGCCGATCAGACGAAGAATATCACAAACATCTCAAGCGCTCACTCCGTCGAGCGTTTGACTTCTTCGATCTGGATCAGACTTCCACTATAGACAAACGCGAGCTTAGTCACGTGCTACGAGCTTTAGGTCATGAATTTACTACGAAAGAACTGGAAGCGGAAATGGCGAGCGCTGACCTGGATCGGAACGGGCAACTGGACTTCCACGAGTTCGTGGCGTTCGTGAAGAAACAACTCGCCAAGAAAACGTATTTACTGTCCCAGCAACGCGAAATGGAAATCCGCCAGTCCTTCCAGTCACTTGATACCGATAAAAACGGTGCTTTGGACGAGCAAGAGTTCGAGTATCTGATCTACAAAGTGTTGCAAGTGGAACTTTCGATCGAGGAGCAAGCTGCTCTGCTGGATTTTGTCGACAAAGACGCCGACGGTTTAATCAGTGAAGAGGAATTCATTGCGTTTATGAAGGAGTTGGAGACTCTGAACCGTAAATACAGTGGCAAAGGTGGTTGGAAAAAGCAGAAAGAGTTCATAGAATCTCTCGACGGCATCTCACAGCTGGCGTACTCTGCAATGAAGAAGCTTGTGCGTGGTGCTCCAATGGACATCGATCGAAGCTTGCTCATGTTCTTCGGTATCCCTTCCAACTTCCGTCCAGCGATCTCGTCGGCAGCCACGTGCCGTACACTAAAGCGCAACACAATGGAGCACGTTCTTTCATTCCCTTCACCTCAAACCATCGAGGCTTTGGCACTAGACACCAGAGTGGGTGACAAGAAGTCGTGGTTTACACTAAATCGTCTTGATACAAACAGCGAAGAATATCGAATGCTGCAAATAGCGGAAGGCGTAGAGGCTCAAGCGATTGTATCACTGAAGAGAGCAGCCGGTGTACCAAAACCTTTCGACACGAGAGAAGACGATGTAGTGAAGCGCTGCGTTCATGTGTGTTTATTTCAAGAGCTAGAAGTAACTTCTGCTACCGCTAGGCGTCGAAGAGAGGCCACGACTAAAGCAAATGGCTTGAAAGTTACAGGGACTGTGGTGGGGAATGTGCATGAAATCCCCGTGTATTGGCATCAGGGAGAAGAGGACGTGTGGGAATTCTCAAAGAAATCCACCAAACAGGACAAGTACAAGTTCCTCGTGCGTACAAACGCCGTGAATGATCATTTGTACTTGCTGGTAGAGTTTATTGTTCATCTCAGATTAAGCCCTGAAGAGCATCAGGCAAAGAAGAAGCGCTCTAAACGTCGGATACCAGCTCAGGATCGAGATGACAGTGGCGACGAGAGTAGTGTGGACGCAGAAACGCGAGAAATGGTGTGCTGTTGGTGCAAGATCCCAGTCCGACAATTGCTGGCTAAACGCTCTGGAATTTTACGTCGAAAAGAAAAGTTGTGGGGTGGCACTGCAAACGCCCCGGTGGATATCGAGCAGGACGAATTACTCCGACGACGAACTGGGTGGCGCGCTGTCACGAACATGTTCACGAAGCCATCTCCTCCACTCATGGGCATCAAAAGCGTGCCTATTGTTGCTTTATCTGAAGATCTTCAACTTTATGTCCGGAAAATGCCGCCAATTGTGATAGCGCCGTTCGTGTCACTTCCGATCCTGGCCGAGTATATGTCACTCGTGAGGAAAACTCTCGCCTGCGTTGCCAGCTCCTCATCAGGTATGATCAATTAGCCTTATCCCTGTGTGTGAACTATATTCTGAACTTGTTGCTGGTGTAGTGGTGACATGCGAACCTGCTCTCAAACTGTTACCGAAAATTGTGGACGACCACGTCGCGCTGTCAATTTTCCGGAAGGCGTTTGACTCGGAAGTGGCAGGAATGAAATCTGGCGAGGTAAGTTAACAATTGATACACTAAGTAACCCATTAGAAACTTACTGACGCCCAATGTGTTATTCTATAGGAGCGGCAACAGAAGTTTCAGCAGCTTGTGCTTCGCATGTGGCCGTCGTTCGTGCACTGGCAGGAGCGACTCCCTCCTTCGCTCTTGCCTCCAGTCAAACTACCTGGCTTGGCTCCAAACTCCAAAGCACCAGCTAGTATCCCACCGAAAGGCGTATCTGCGACTACCGCCACTGCAGATGAAGAGGACCCTCAAGTGGCAGCTCAAATGAGACTCAACTTGTTGCAGACTACGGCATCGGGGTACGCATTTTGTTTTTGCACTCCAATTATTATAAATATTTCCAATAATTCACTAACTTCTATGGCACTTATCTGCAGCAAACTGCGCCTACAAGACGTCCGCGTGACGTCCACGCCTTTCCACGTGCGTGAAGTTGCCTTCCGCCGCTTGTTGTAGTTGCTTTTATGTATTCTACACAAATATATCCATGCTTTTGTATCCACGTATTTCCAGCCAATCAGAAAACTGTATCCATCGCACATAAAACGTGTGGCCATGATGTCATCTTCGAGCCATGCGTGTCATCCGCCGCATTCGCAGACTTGTCGAAGCGTGGATCGTGTATCGCTGGCGAACAGCAGAGCAAAGCATGGAGATCCTACGTGGCCCCGTGGACGGCGTCGCCCACAGCGAGAACTTCCCCGTTAATGGCTTCCGTCTCATGGTGGCGCTAGCGGGTTGCAGCCTTGTGGCACCCCTTATCCATCTTACGCGCGGCGAGACGTCCCGTACGATCATGGCTACAACGTCCAAATGAAGACTATGTTCATATTTAATGTCGATACTTTTTGTGCATCAGGCCATTTGTTCAATGTAGCAGCGGGACTATTCGCCGGTGTCTTCGTGTTTGACACCGCCGTGCTGCACACTATCGGCACAGCCATTGTGGTGTATCTGCTCATGATGGTAGCTCCAAGGTGCGGCGGAGCTACAGCAATATCGAGGGACAAAATGTGTTTTATGTAGAAAAAATTTGTTATTTTGTGACGTAGGAAGCTAGTTGGGCGCATTGTGCTGCCGTTGCTGTTGACGTACCTTGTGGGAATGTGAGTGAAGACTTATCAGCGTCTTCAAGGTATTATGTGTAAACTCATGATCAATTTTTGTGTTTGTAGTCACTATTACCGCGAATTCTACAGCCCGGACATTGTGTGGGACTCGGCCCAGATGATCTTGACACTGAAACTTAGCAGCGTCGCTATCAACTACAGTGACGGCGGTCTGCCCAAGGAGAAGAAGACTCCCACGATGCTTAAAAACGAGCTGCAAGAAATCCCAGGGCTGATCCCGTACTTTGGTGGGTAGTAAAGACCTGACAAGCTCATTAATTTGAGCTTACTGGACTGAGTGATGATGCTCGTGTACAGGCTTCATTTTCTTCTTCCCGACCTACTTGGCTGGCCCTGCTTTCGAGTACAAGGACTATATTTACTGGATGAAGGACATTCGTTTTGCTCCGTTTATGGTACACCTCCGCAATCTCTTCGTCATTGTAGTACGTTGTTTTGCATTCTACCTGTTCTATATTGTAATTGCATGATTAAATTCGGTGATTTGTTATGCTACTGTAGGTTTCGGCTGCTGGGTTCTTTGCTTCGCTCCAGTTCCCAGTCGATGAAATTGACTCCCCAGATTTCTACCCGGAATCCTCGTGGGCTGTGCGCTGCCTCCGCATGTGCATTCCTGTCGTGCTCTTCCGTTTCCGCTTCGTAAGTGCCTTCTTTTTACAGATCTGTTTGCTGGTACATAATACGCTAATTGTGCTTGATGCAAAGTACCTTGCGTGGTCGCTGGCCGAAGCGGCGAGTGCTGCTGCTGGCGTTGGCTATGTGCAGGCTACTGGAAAATGGTGCGTATTCTTGCAATCATACCGATGTGTTTTTGTCTACGAAGGGTGTCATATTGAACTTCTGGACGCGTCTGATTGAATAGGAACGGCATCACGAACAACGATCTGCTTTGCGTGGAGCTTCCGACCAATTTCCGTGTTGCTATCAACAGCTGGAACATAGGAGTTGCGCGGTGGATTAACACTTGCACGTCAATTATCTTCTTTCACGCTGCGAATACGCTTGACTTATTAAATGTTCTCTTTCTGAGCAGACATTTACCAGCGAGTCGGTCTGACCAAGTCTGGGAAGTCTACTATGCTGTCCACGATGGCTTCATTCTTTGTCAGCGCTCTGTGGCATGTACGTTCAATAATTTTTATATCCAAATCGTTGCTGTAGAATACTAATGCACTGTTTTACCACCACAGGGACTGTCGCCTGGGTACTACCTGTTCTTCCTCTTGGGTGGCATCTACATCGAAGTTGGAAAGCGTGGGTCTCCGCTCATATCCAGCATATCCTCACTTGAGTACACTGACACCATTTTTGCAACTCTTCCATGTAGACCTACGCCGTCGTCTGCGCTCGTACTTCCACTACACCGAGGATCGCAAGGCCCACTCGCATGCCATCTTCTTTTCGTACTTCAACGGCACCTCCCACCCACTGGCTTTCTTGTACGACGTCTCGGGCATGTTCTTCACGTGGGTGGCGATGCAGTACGCTGGTGTCGCGTTCGAGATCTTGGACGTGCGTCGTTGCCTGGCCATTTGGAGCTCGTGGTACTTCCTCCCACACGTTGTGAGCGTTGGCCTGCTGGTTTTCTTCAACCTCTTCCCGCAGCGTCGCTCTGCTCCCAGCGAGAAGAAAACGCAGTAAGACGATCTCCAAGAGCAGCAGAACCTTCGGCTGCTGACTGTGGTGAATCAAATAGATCCATTGCCCCACCAACGTCTTTTTTTCACTGTATGTCTTTGTATGAGACTGAGCAGGTACAAGAAGACGTGGAAATTTATTTTTATTGTCTATCAATGACTAGGAAGCTTACTACGTTGCAGTCGTCCAAGTTTACCAAAGCAGTTACCGCTTCGAGTTGTTTCCGTCGTGGCCGGAGCGTTCGAGCTTGGTCTGGTCTTCGCATTCCTTTGATCGGGTCAGCCCGTCGTCAATGTGGCGAAGCTAAGAGCCTGTCTCAATAGATTGTTCAAGTGCTATCGCGTATGCCGTAGGGGCTGTAGGTTGTCGGAAGAATGTCTGGATTTCGCCACCGTCGCCATCGTATGGCCAACCCTCCTCGAAATGGTCGTGCGTTATGGGGCGCGCTCAAGAGGAATTTACCGTCATACGTCGGACGTCGAAGGCGGCACGCGCGACGTCTGTTGAAACCTCGTTATTTTATCGACCCCGAAGCTTCTGCCAAGAGAATGTGGGACTTACTGCTCACTTTTCTCGTACTTTACACCACTTTAGTGGTGCCGTATCGTGTGTGCTTCCAAGTGGAGGCAGGAGGCGGCTTTGCCGTCGTGGAGACGATGATGGACGTGGCGTTCTTCGTCGACATCGTCTTTAACTTCATCACCGGTCTCCAATTACCTTCCGGCGAAGTTACTTACAATTTCCGCGTCATTGTCAAGGCGTATCTGCGTGGCTGGTTTACTGTCGATTTCTTCTCGACGCTCCCGTTCGAGTCGCTTGCAAAGCTATTCGGAGTGGGGAATAACGCGCATGCTGCTCTTCTATCGGCAAAGTTACTGCGTGGACTGAAAGTGCTGCGATTGTTCAAGCTGGCTCGGATTCGACGTCTGGGGAAAGTTTTCGCCAATCTGGAAGATGCAGTCTACACGAACCAGAGTCTTATTTCGCTGGCAAAATTGGCACTTACTATGCTCTTCATCGCACATCTTGTGGCTTGCCTGTGGTATGCTATTGGGAAGACAGACTCAGAGGAATCCTGGTTGATCAGTATTTCACTGGATCCAGCGGGTGTCGTTACTGATACTGACTCGCTTCAGTATGTCAGGTCCATGTATTGGGCTATCGTTACAATGGTAAGGTATTGTCAGTCTTATTGTGATTCGTATATAACCAACTAACGGCGCTTTGTTGTTAAGACGACGATAGGATACGGTGACATTGTAGCACACAGCAACAATGAAAGGTTACTGAACATCGCAGTTATGGCCGTGGGGGTATCGTTCTTTGGTTATGTCATCGGTACAATCTCGACCTTAGTGACAAACCTCGACGTCGCAGCTGCGCGATATGATGAGCGGATGACGGTTGTTAAGGAATACATTATCTCGCGTCGTATGCCCAAGTACATTGGCAATAAGATCCGTCACCATTTCGAGTATTTCTACCAGAATCGCTCAGTTTTTAAGGAACGTCGGATACTTAAACGACTCCCATCTGCGCTCCGGAACGAAATGGTAAGTCTGAGGTGTTCTGTCGTAGCATTTAGCAAAGGAAGCTCATGTTTTTTTTTTTGCTTAGATCCATCACGTACACTCAAAAATCGTGTCGAGTATCAAATACTTTGTAAACTGTCCCGAAAGCTTGATCAGTGACATCGTGATGGCAATGCGTCCATTTGCTGTGCTTAAAGACGAGTATATATACGTCGAGCACGAGATTGCGGCGCATGTATTTTTTATCATAAAGGGAAAGATCCAATTGGTCAAGACAGTCAGACGTGGAAAAGAAGATAAACGTCTTGCAACCATGAGTGTGGGGGATCACTTTGGCGAGGTTTGTGGTCGCAATTTTTTCCTTAAGCATTTTTACTAATCAGATATACTTTTGTTGATTTTTTTTAAACAGCTGGAAGTGTACGACCATGAGCACGGCAACGGTGTGCGTATCTGTTCGGCTGTGGCAAAATCTTACAGTGAGCTCACTTTTCTCTCTCGGGAAGCCATTCAAAAGATCAGTAAGTATTCCGACGTGTTCTATGGCTGGAGCTGGAATCTGACCTTCTTTTATTGTTTTTAGGCGTCAGTTGGCCCGAGGTTATCAAACATTTCCGTGAAACTGCAGCAACGATCGCGAGCAGTATGTGGCGGCGCGTGGATCCTGCAGTTTTTGACACAAGTATCAAGCCCGTCCCGCTCATTCCTGTTTATCACAAAAGCGTTGATATCCCGGATGTGGTTGCCAAGACTTCTATAATGAACAGCAAGGTTAGACCAGCTCGTATCGCCCCGTTCATGCCTTCGAATGTAATCGACACGTCTCAATCGAGACCTCAGACTATAATAGAGGAGAGCAGCGAGATCGGAGATCAGCAGTCAAGCGTGACCGAAAAAACTACTTCTTCTGATGGCACGTCGACAATTGATCAGATCGATTCAACTCCTGTGCAAGAGAGGAGCAACCATGCGTGGCTAGCCTCTCCCGAACCAAGTGATCCACCTTCGATTCACGCTGTACATCCGCTTACAAGACCGTTTAGTACAATCGCCCAAGGTCGCAAAGCTACACTTGAGGCATTACCTGGCTCACCATCAGCGAAAGCAAAGATCAGTACTAAAGGAGTGACGTTCGATAGATTAGACACTCTGGATCCAAATGACGACCAATCTGGGGAAAATGACGATGACTCTGAACACAGTGAAGACGCTATCCAACCTGATTCCAACTCGTTTTCAACTCCCGAGCAACGATATGCTCCTTCTACATTATCTGGAAGTATACCGGAAAACGCACCGTTGTCGACTGAATCACAAGAGGAAATACAGCGGCATCACGAGAGAAGTTTAGCTCTTCTACAACTAGCCAGCCAGATTATCGACCAACAACCAGAAGATTTACCGCACGAGGGACGCACATCATTGGCTGGAGCCAGTAACGAGAATGAACTCCATGATATGATTGTCAAGATACGGGACTCACCACATGAACATACTAAGCGAAATCTCAAGTCCGAGCGTGTGATGCTTCAGGGAACGTATTTGTTCCACCCTCAAGAACCCGCGATCGTGTTTTGGCAGTTTTTTGTGGGTATTGGCATCGTGTATTCGATCATAGTCGTACCATTTCGATTGGGTTATGACGTCGACGCGGTCGGTGGATGGTATGTGCTCGAGATGATCATTGATGGCTTCTTCTTCGTGGATATATTACTCAATTTTCGTACCGCCTACTTCGACGACGAACGAAAACTTATTTATGATCCTCGCACTCTTTTCTGGAAATATGCCAAGGGATGGTTCCTTCTCGATCTCATCTCGACCGTTCCAATCGACGAGCTGTTCCAGTAAGTATTTAACTGTTACAATCCCTTCGTAGTGAGCTAATAGTGTTTGTGCTGTTTATACAGAGCTGCTGTGGGAACTTCTAACCAGACGTTGCGGCTGTTTCCTACTAAGCTGTTGAGACTCTTCCGAATCGCTCGATTGCTTAAACTCACTCGGTTGATTAAACTCAGTCGAGTCTTCGGTCGTGTACGCGATACGGTTCAGGTACAGAACGAGTTACACTTACATGACTATTTTGTTTTTTTTTAACTGTATTGTACCTGTACTTTTAGTTGAGCCCTTCGACAGAGCGACTTTTTAAGTTACTGGCAATTATGTCGATCTTTTGTCATTGGAGTGCGTGCATGTTCCACAGCATCATGATGATAAGTGAATCTGCGGGTTATCACAGTTGGTGTGTCGACGCGTTCTTTCCGAATGAACCACAGCTCATTGAGTGCGTCGATCTGGTTCCGGTTGGCGATCGATACATTGCAGCACTCTACTGGGCGTTTACTACACTTACAACTGTGGGCTATGGCGATGTAAAGCCCAGTCTCCATTCGCCGTACGAACTGGTCGTGGTGATTGTTCTCGTGGTAGTGAATGCCACTGTTTTTGGTTACATTGTCTCGTCAGTCATGACACTCATCCAGAATTTAGACCCAAGTGACCGTGAGTATCGACTGCTAATGACTGAGATGAAAGATTACCTGCGCGACGCGACTGTCAGTGAGCGTCTGTGCACTAATGTCAAAATGGTAGAACTACCTGTGTAGTGTAGTGCGCAATGTGCACTCAGCATTAAACTAACTTTGCTTTTATTGTATGCCCAGCACTACCAACATCACATTGCATGCACTAGCCTCTTCCCCGAACAAAAGGTGCGATAGTAGGGCATTTAATCATCAAAGGATTGACATTAGATTCTAATATTTCGCTTCGGTATGACGCAGCTATTTGACAAGATGGCTCCAAGTTTGCGCTTTGATGTTGCTCGTCTGGTTGCGGTGGAGAATCTATTCTCAATTCCACTTGTCACAGTTATGGAGGACTCCTTCAAAGGCTTCGTATCGTACGCACTCTTCCTCATGAAGCCCGTTTGCATTCAGCGAGGCGAGACAGTGTGTCGCTGTGGCAGTCCTGGCATCGAGACGTTCTTCCTGGTTGAGGGCGAGTGCGATCTCTTCAACTCCAAGACAAATGTGGGTCGTATCATCAGGGAAAACTCGGTCTTCGAGCAGTACGCTCTAATGGCTCAACCCGAAGAACTCTATCGAACAGTTTCCACAGCTACTGCGCTTACGGGCAAGTGCATCCTATATTCTCTCACTATCCAGGATTTTAAGTAAGAACCATAACCCAAGACTATTTGTGAATCTAGGCTAACGCTATTGCTTCTTGTTCTAGGACACTGGAGAACGTCTCACCAGCAGTAAGCACGTACTTTTTGAGCCAGCTGGCGTCCGTATTGGTCGCCGACGAAATGTACTCGCTATTACCACACCAGAAGACAAATGTTCAACTCGCACTATTACGCGGTCAAAACTTCCGATCCGTTGCGGAGCAGACTCGTGGAAGGGTGAAGCTTAAGGATCTCGGTCGAGTGGCCATGGCGAATCTCTACAAGCGACGAGGTAGCGAGTGGTCCCCCGATCTTCTACCTAAACAACTGCAGATGCTCGCGGAGAAGGAACGAGCGAGTGGCGTTACAGTTGCGAATGCCAATGTGAACGCCATCGCGAATCGCCAAGCTGAAAGCGAAAACGAACAAATCGACAATTCGTCCACTGCCTCAACAATTGAACACAACGGTGAATCTGACAGCAACGTGCTCTACAACACGACGCAGTCTACCAGTGAAGCGCCTGAGACCTCAGAACGCACTAGTTCTAGAAGAACTCAAGTTGTGCACGTCATTTAGCGTTTTGTAACATAAGAAAATGCTTCGATAGAGAACACCTTTTCTAGTCGCGTTTGCAAA
>NW_008648992.1:2130968-2132659 GCF_000247585.1 Phytophthora nicotianae INRA-310 | reverse complement strand
GCGTTTGACACAGGCGCAAAGGAAGCGTCTTTTGCCGATCTCTGCTTGCTTCCTGCGGACGTGCTTGTCTTCATCTTGGCCATCTTTCCAGTGAAAAGCTTACGTGAAGGGGCGCGCGCCAAAACTGTGTAAATACAGAGTTTTAGACGATCGCCCGAATTAGCAACACGCCAGTGCTGCTCCACTAGTATACTTACACATTACCGTCCCCAGTTGATCATGTTAAGAGTATCCTCTCCGAGGTGTCACCAAACGGTGGAGGGGGGGGGGGATTCAGAATAATTGAGCATATGATATCAGTATACCAGTGCGTACATTCAAGCCTTCTGGGCACAAAACGCGATATTCATATATTAATGCTTCTTCTAGGGACCCCCTTTCGTCACCAATATCATTGCGTAAAATTAAGAGCCCTGTTTTGTCACCGATACGATATCGGTATACCAATGCTTTCAATTAATCTGATTTGAGTTTATCTCAGTAAAAACTTCACCTGCACCAGCAAACGAAAGGGATCTTCACGAAAGACGATCCTCATGTTTGAAGTAGTGCAGGAAAGCCCTGAAAAAATAGTATACAGGGCGGTCGTTATAGAGCAGACACCACATAATAAGTGAGAGATGGTAAGACTAGTCTACTCGATTAACATGGTTACAATTGACAGAGCATGCTGACAAATAGCTATGGAAAATGCTGCTTACAACCTGTTTGCATATACACAAGGGTTGCTCTCCAAACTTAGAATATTTTATCCAGATAGCGGCGCACCTCTTTGTCTAAGATAAGGTACTAGGAAGTAAGTTGATCAAGCCCAACTGTCACGCAATGAGGACGCCTTATAGTTCTGTTCTGTGGACCCTTTTGTACTATCGGTCCGCTTTAGTACGATCGGGACTGTAGCGGGTACAGCCCAGGGCTGTTTCAAAATTCATGTGTAGTGTATTTTACCCAAATAGTCCTTCACTGATTCTTGAACCAATCCAACAACAAACCAGCCAACCTCTGTCGCAACATATATTATCATTTAACGGGGTCAATGCGCACAATGGAAAGCAGAGCAAACGAGGGCGAAGGAAACATGAGCGACGACACTGAGAATGTTGGCGTTACAACTCTCAGAACTGCACAAGACTCAGCTTCGCCATCAACAAAATCGGCGGCTAGTATCCGCAGGCTGGACGTCACTCATGACAACACAATCCACTAGCTGTGTGTCCACCAGCAGAACTCCGCCATCGGTACATGGAGCCCGTCAGGTGTCCATGTCGGAGATTCTTCCTCTAGGTCTTATGCCAACGTACTCAGTTAGATAATTGAAGGGTCCCATTGTTATTTATAATGTATGTAGGATGAATGAGGTCGCTGCTTGACGAGGAGAGACTTTGACCACTTCGGAAAGTTCCTCCACCTCGTCAAACACCGACCAAGATCCCGGAGGCATTCGCCCCGCCATCCCGCATTCAATTCTTTTTCTGTGCTACGAAATGCTACGTAAACGGCAGTCCATGCGAAGAAGGCCACCCTCAGACGCTGGTCTTGCGTCCACGCGGAGGCCTCGAACCTCGTCATTGCCAAGAACAGCGCGTATCTCCGCCCGAAGGACGCCACCCTCAGCATCACCAGGCAGCACGCGTGTGTCTCCATATCCATTGCGGGAACGAACCCCGCCACAGGCAGCACAACTGACTCCT
>NW_008648992.1:2126369-2128848 GCF_000247585.1 Phytophthora nicotianae INRA-310 | reverse complement strand
CAAATGTAGGATTGGGGCATTTTGTGGTGATAGCGGAGCGTGCTTGACGCTGTCAAGAGGTTGGGAAAGCGTACGTCGTGGAGTTTGTGAGATGACGTGTGTAGTAGATGTTTCGTGAGTATTTTGCGCGTTTGTGCATCGTATGTGTGCGTTGTTTTGTGGTGGGAGTGTACTATGTGTCGTCGGCGTGCCTGAGCGGCTGCCCCGTTGTAAACAAGATGCAGCGCAAAATGTCGTGCAGGCCAAGCCTAGCACCGTTTCTGGTGCCTTTGGGAACAACTTGCATGCGAGAAATAGAGAATTGCACAGACAGCTTACGCAAAAGCACAAATTTATATAAGGTAATTCCACAGATGTGAACTCAGTTTCTCAAATAAATGCCACACAAACATATCGTATTGAAGCAAGTACTCAACTCAAACCTACAGGTGTAGGCTACTGCCCACGTGCTTGATATCCCGAGTGAAGTTGGCTGGCGCTCCCGCCTGTGTCTGCCGGTGCTGGGTGTCTGAGTGTGTTCCGCTGATGGTGGACTGAGGGTGCCCGAATGTGCTCTCGCTGTGACCGCTGCTGCTGCGTGTCGTCTGACTGTAAGCGGACTGATGCCTTAATAGTTTTCAGACAGAATTAAATCGGTAATATCCATGTCTTGTTAATTTCAAGAGCTTTCAAAGTATTGGAATGTTGGTTACCTATTCAAGAAAAGCTTCTTTAGTAAAGATCTGTGGCGTGGAACGTTTGAAAAGCCATCCATGATGACTGGATACCATAGGCCGCTCCGCTTGAACGTAAAATCGGCGGGAAAGAGCGTGAAGCAGCTCGAGGGGGGGGGGTACTCAATGTACGTACTGATAAGTGCAAGACTCAGAACTACTACAAGGAGCAAATCCGAATCTGTATCTTTGCCAGCATTCTCATTCTAGTAGTGGCCAAAACAAAACGCACGGATTAGATCGTCAGTTGGATCAAATGGGTTCTGGCGAACTATCTGACGGACATCTTGAATTGGATTTTCCGTGCCCTGAAGACGACTAAAATATCTTTGCACAGTTGGTGGCTTGTGCTAGACTAGGATACCCTCGCTTTTGTTGTAGGATATCTGACGACCACCGCATGCAACTCTAAATGAGCTGCGGTGGAACTGCCCATTCGTCTTGCTGAAGAATATACGTTATCATTTCTGGGGTTACAGTTGTTTTGTGGGGTCCACCACAATCGATCGACCTGTAACGAGTGTAGTCAATAAGTACTCGGCATCTACTCATTCGTTCACACAGCCAGGCTTTCCACCCATCGATACAGTTTGAACGTCTTGCTGGCTCAGCGCAGTCTTCTCTGCATCATCACGAGATCGATACCTTCGTAGAGTTGGCACAGCCCCGCTGTGCTCATCAGCGCCCGTCTCACATAGCACTTACGAGCTGTAGGAACAACGCGACGTTCATGGAGCGACATAGCTTTTATCATCTCCAGTCCGTACGCACGTACAACAAGTCGCACTCGTCTCCTTCTATACACTGCCCACCCCGCAGCCTACCCGATCTGGCCCCACGCTGTTATGCCACTCCGGTTATAGGAGTCACTTCTTTCAGTTGAGTTTCATACGTGTGGTGGGTCTCGCAAATGAACACCAAAATGGGGGAGCTGGTACTCCCTTCCGTCTTTGCCTGGTGTATTAAGCAAAACACAAACTGTTACTCTTTCTATTCCACTACGCTATCTGCCAGCTCGGGCCAGCAAGCCTCTCAACCAGCCATTCACTCGAAGGTTAGCAGTGGCAACCCTGCCACTGCCGATCTGGAGATTGTCTTGCCGCCCACTGCACGAGCTGTATGAGGCTATCCAACCTCTAAACCCACTACAATACGTCACCGGGTGCGTAACAAAACGCTAGGGCCGCCCTCATCTACTATCTGATTCTATGATTTTGTGGCCCAACTTAAGATAACTTAAGTCAGTGCATAACCTGTACAGATATGTAGAATTACAGCATCTGGCAGCTTTACTGTGCACACTTATGTTTGTCTGTAGTTATGCCTCTTTGTCTGTGCAGATCATATGTACTGTCTGTGCGAATCTATCGTTCTACTTGGCAAATATCGTGTCCTACGCGCATGCAAGTAGTACTTACATGCGCGTGCTACAGGATATTTCCAATCACGGGATAGCATTGTTAGGTATATATTCAATAGGACCTTGTTTAACCCCTTCAAACCGGACGATTTTGAGGGTGACGTGAAGCTGTATATACAGCGTATTATTATATAGACGTTTGTATACCTCAAGGGTTGGGCGAGATGGTGAATGATTAGGTGAGGGGTGTAGCCGCTGCTCGTGCGGAATATATACGCTGTATAAGCTGCACAATACGCTGTACATACAGCTTTGTCACGCTGTATACGCACCGCTTTTGCGCGGCCATGTACCGTTTCATTTTGCTACCTGCGTACAGAACCTGAACGTGCCGCTTTTGTATCTC
>NW_008648992.1:2042099-2124817 GCF_000247585.1 Phytophthora nicotianae INRA-310 | reverse complement strand
CAGGCAGAAACTAATATGCGAGTATACAAAAATCAAGTATAAGCTTAAGTCTGGGCTGTATATATACAACTTAGATTAGAGGATAATCCTTTCCATAGGATTTGCTAACCCATCTTATACAGGCCATCGGGTTGAAGGGGTTAAGAGGTTGGACCAGTTGAGGTCGAACATACTGCAATGGACCGAGATAACACGCTTCAGCGATCAATATCTTTGCTCTAACTAAGCGAAAAACTATGACAATTTGCCACATATTGTAGTATTATAACAACATTGTAAAAATGTAGAATACAAGCTTTGTTTGCAAATAGCTGTGATTGCGAACAGAGAGTGGATGCGACAAGTTTTAGATAAGCATGATGGGGCACCTTATATCATCGCTAAATGGTAATCGAACTCAAATTCACTGTAAACGTGGACACTTAATATGACGCAGAATAATTTAGAGAAATAGCTTAACCATATCAGTAGTTAAGCGCAAAGTCACTTTGCTGAAACCTGTGCGTGTGAGCTGCTATTAGCATAGCTAATTGGGAGTTCTACATGAACAGTAGGCGACTTGAAACAATGATACTAACAGGTTCAACAAACACAAGTTAATAAATTTCCTTTTTATTGGAGTGGTGTTCGAACAATACAACGAACTAAGGAAACACTCCAGACTGCACACTGCAAACCATCGGGTAGTGAATGTAAAATCAATAAAACGTTTGTTAATAGTGTTGGTCATGAGACTTCATGTATCACTAAATATTCGTAAATAAGGTGTACAATGAATGAGAGAAAAGCTTTAACGTGTTGGTAAAATTATTGTGAGTTCTACTCAATATTTCCATGGGCGGTTCTTTGAATGAACCTCCACCAAATCGCCCAGCGCATTCAATTCCGTATCATGACCCGTTTAAGTACGAAATAAGATGGCAAGAAAAGACTTGGTGGGTTCTTTGGGTTTGTGTGTGGGCGATTGTCCTCCCGCTCCTCAAACAGACCCAAATCGGCAAATTTGGACGGAATTCACAATATAAACAGGAGGCTATGATAGTACAAAGCACATTAACCTGTGGATTGCACTGATCAACTTGGAGAATGTACTTTATAAAAATAGTTGTAACGTGATAAAATAATTTGTAGGGTTAAATGAAATACTTCAAGTAATCGGCAAATGTGTTAAAGAAAAAAAATTAAGGGTAATCGATAAACATGGTTTAGAAAGCTTATAACCCTGTCGAAGCAAAGTGGACGCCTTAGCGATTGCGATCTAACATAAATTACCACCGCGTAGCGGCGGCGCTCGGCTAGTTTCAAAATACTTAATGGAGTTGCAAGTCATGATGAACTACCTAAAAGTGTCCTACGAGAAATCACATGTTAGCAGTGAAAATTCACAAAACCAACATGAAAATCTAGTTTGAAATTCATCCATTTACTTTCTTTGGGGTTCAACATGGCTACAGACGTGGACGACACGTTACCGCGCTCCATGTCGCTATCCAGACGCTATCTATCATTGCCTCAGGAGCTCACAGGTGAATCTCTCCCTCCTAAAGTGTCTGGGCGGCGGTGCGGCACTGTAACACTCTGTGTGGCGCATATTTTAGCCAGTGCTGTCAGTTCCTCGCCGCTGCCTCGGGAGTCGTTTGTTCGCGTGCGTTGGTGGGGAGAGGAGGCGCCCGGTAGCCTCTTCCGACCGAAAGTACTGTCAGGGGATGGAGTTGTCCACTCGGAGGCTCTGTATTCGCCGCATCGAATTATTGCAATGAAATATCCCGTTAACGTTCTGCCGGAGCAGCTACTGGAATATTTCCACGACATGGGACACTTGACTCTGGACGTGATCGATCGAGATACAAGAAAACAATTTGGAGAATGTAAATTACCTCTGGATTTATACAGAGATAACCAAGTGATGACGATGAAGGAGAAATTGGTGGCTCTGAAAAGGGACAACGTGCTGTGTGAGATAAAACCTAGCGAAGGACAGGAGGGCGAAGTGGCGGGGTATTTAGCTGTGACGTTTGATGTCCAGTGGACGGAGAGTGATGTAAAAATTGACGATGATATGGGAATTGTAGAGGATTACTTGGATGCTGAAGTGCCGGTGTCGGATTGGGTGGAGGTTGTTGATTCTGAGGAGACAAAAGGGGTATTTAAAGTGGAATCTAAAATGATCGAGAAGGAAAAGGAGTTGAAAAAGAGCAGAAGAAAAGACGATGTGGAAAATAGTGCTCATTTCCAGCGGATTCAAAAGCTTTTGGAGAAAGGGAAGGCTTTGCAGCAGTCGATGGAGAGAGCTGTAACAGATGAGAAGAAAAAAGATAACAATGGAGAGATTGGTGAAAAAGATGAAGACCCTGTTTTGACAAATTATACGGTGGATCAACCGATCCACCGAGGACTACCATTTGAACCTGACACAGTGGCAGAATTTGTGGGTTCTTCGATCCAATGGAGCAAAGTGTTGACCGATGACGCGCGTTTGTCAAATTCCGAGCCTAGCGCAGAGAGTGACAATGATTTTCTTCCGCCGTCCATCAGCTCAGACTCAAGTGAAGTGCAAGTGAAGCATGGTGGTGCTGCAGGACCCCTCTTGTCCGGTTATACACTTGATCAGCGGCTTCACCAAGAAGTACAGCAGAGGACACAACACCGAACATTTTTGAGGAATAGTAGCAACAAGTATAAATCCTTCCAGTTCGCGGTGATGTTTGAGAGCGTGTCAAATGTCAGTCTTTCAGTATTGGGCGATAAAATTGTTCGAGCAAGGTTAAATTCCAGCCCTATAATGGCAAACGAAAGTGTTGATGGTGCAAATGTACTAAATGGAGCAAATATTACCCTTCGGTACACCGTGCCTTCTCATTTCTCAAGGGTTTCTCCTGCATCAAAAAAATTTGATCGGTCAATCACGCGCAAATTGAGATTTTCTCGATGGTTTGATTGGATGTCTTTACTATCGGCTGATTTCAGTGGAAGTATCCACATTTTTCAGTCGGAATTTGTCGATGAATCCAAAAAGTTTTTCTCTAGTGGATATTTGGTACGTTTGTGCATGGCTTAACAGTAGTGGTGCTTCATAGATTGCTAATCGCCAGCTGGTGTTATACATGCTGCTAAAGATCATAGAAACGTGGCTGCAAACCGCAAGGAGCGCTGAGCGTAGACTTCTAGGCTTGTCAAAAGTACCGTTGAAACAACTAGCCTCACTCTTCAGGTTTGTTACACATCAAGAACCATTGAATGATCTGCTTCTAACATCATGATGTGGGATGAATTCTTGTACTAGTCATGACAAGGAGGATCTGCGTAGTCTATCTGAGACGTTACTCCCCTGTGTTGGTGTGGATGGCAAATTTCCAGTTGAGGATCCGTTCTCGGGTAACCTGTCTGGATATCTCCGAGCTCGAGTTTGTATTGGAACAGCAGAGCAGGTATGCTTATGAACTATTACCTTGACTGAATACCTTTGCTGATTACTTTACGCTATTTTACAGCTTCTTACATGGGCCAAAACGATTCGATCCGTCGTTAAGCTACAAGGAATCGTTCGTGGAGTGCTGTTTCGGAAACAGTTCCGACACTCTACTATCTTCCGGTCAGCGTCGATACCAGGAACGTCACAAATTCATTCACGATTGGTAGCACTCTTAAATGAGGAAAATGGATCCGACTCACAATCAACAGCACCAACATTCATCACCACAAGAAAGGCGAATGGCTTTGATACTAGTGAGAAGCAATTGGAGTATACATCTAAAGATCCGGAAGTTCACGAAACTGCGCGAGGAAATCAACGAGCTCTGCGCAAAATTCGACTTGGTATTCGTGAAAGCTGGCGATCTGTGGTGCAGCATAATGGACAGAAGAGTAAACAACAGCGTTGTGGCTGGAGTTCTTCCCCTCTTTTGGGATGTGAGATTCAAGGACAACTAGTACTTACTGGAAACACTGAGGTTCCGGGTAAGATAAAAGGAGTGTCATTTGCTCTTTGGTGGGATGCAGTGAACAGGCACTTGAACTCCTGCTTCATCCATACATTTCGATCACGAGCCTATCTCAACGAAGAGCGTGCGGATCTGGCTGCGGTGGGGCCTCAAAGCCAGATACTGTTTGCATTGCACGTCGAAAATGGGTTCTTTGGGACGCAATCTCGTGAAACAATCATGGGTGAGGCGAGACTGAATTTGTACGAGGCATTTGGGAAACGGGTAACAAAACGCCAGCAAAGTGATGGCTCTACGCAGAATATGGGGGTGGAAGAATCATGGACTGATGTGGATGTCCCGATCGTGTGGGATAATGGAATTACTGAGTGCCGAAAGCTGCCATCAGCAATTCCGCTAAAGGTTACTTACTTTACGTCAAGGATGTCGGAATCAATGCCGATAACCATGGATTTTGCTAATCTTGAAGGTGACGTATCTGACAGTCGCTCTCTCAATACTGAGCCCCAGTTTGATGCTGGTGCAAGTGAGACACCAGAACAGCACGATACGAAACTCTCACGTCTTGCAGACGAGGAATCACTTGATGAGAACGTAATGTCTGACCCAGCCGTCACTCTACCTCAGCGGAGCGATGAACAATCAGAATCAGAAGTGGAGGAGAATGTTGTGCCGGACGATCAATTTAGTCACTCTTTGCTACCGGAAAGCGACGACGAAAATGAAAAAGCCAGAGGGACAGTCTGCTCCTTATTGCCTGGCTCAGAGTGTGATAATGAGGAGTCCCATGATACCGAATGCCGTTTGGAGTCTGATGAGCAACTTGACCAAAGCCTAGGATTAGAGCACTTAAGCGAAGATGGTGCAGTACTGGGTCACAGTTTGGAACTTGAGGATCTATCGAGTGGCAGCGACAGTGTACCGAGTGAGACTGTGAGTTTGCCGGATTATAATACTGGGGAGGTCGAAATTCCCGACTCCATTCCCTCCAGTCCCAAGTGTGCACCAACAATTCAATATGCTGAGAAGGCTGTCCAGGTGAATCTAATTGAGCCGGGGCTTCATGTAGAAATGGTGGCTTGTGCAGTCCAGACTGCCCCACTTGCAGACTCAAAGGATGAATGTGACGAAATTGATTGGGATAATGACGTTGAGGAGGCCAAGACAACCGTTGATGTGGGTTGTGACGCTATGGAAATTGGGGACATTCCTAGTGGAAATAATTCGGAATCAGAGGAAGAAGCGCCACAGTCTAACGCAGAACTGGACCGTGTCACGCTGGATGTGCCAAGTGAGACTTCGAGTATTCCATGTTCTGATACCGCGGGCGCTGAGCTTCTTACCGAAAGTTGCTCCGATCATAGCCTTGTACCAGAAACTGAATATGTGGACGAGGCCGTTCAGGCTAACCCATTCGAGTTGGGGTTTGTGGTAGAGATGGTGGAGTGCTCGGTGCAGACTGCCCCAACTGCGGACTCGAAGGCCGAACCTGATAAAACAGTTTTTAAGGAAAGTGGTGACGAATCAAATCTTGGAGATTTCGCTGAGGAGCAAAAGATAACCGTTGATGTGGGTTGCGACCCGATTGAATTTACGGAGGAGAATCATGTTCAGTCGGAGGAAGAAGAACCCCAGTTCTCGGCTTCTACTATGTCTACTAGGCAAGAGCAGGATGACAAAACTCCGAAAGCGGAACATGGTGTGACAAGCCCACGAGATATCGTTGACCATGTAAGCACTCCTCTTATCATCGAGCAACCCAGTATGACACACACCACGTTACCAAACGAAAAACTGGACCTTATGTACGAAATGTTGCGCGAGATGCGTGAATCATATTTACGTCAGCCAGCAGCAAAATCTGCATCGGTTGGTAGTGTGAAGGATGAAGTGTATCATGCCAGAGGGATCAGTGATAAGCATAGCAGTTGTCCCAGTTCTCCCGTTTCAAGACCCCCCAGTGCTCATCGTGCACGAAAAACTTCCTTGGATAAAAGTTCCGTCAGCGTGTCAGAATTATTACCAACGAAATCCATGGTGGACATCGGCTTGGAAGTCGAAGCTAAGCGTTGTAGTTGTCCCAGTTCACTCGTCACGCAAGAGCCACAGTCGCTCCGATCACGAGGTTCAATCCTGGTTGAAAGCTCGAGACACACGTCGGGATTAAAACCCGCTACTGTGTTGAATTGCAATCCTACGAAGACTTCGTCTCAGAGGCAGTTAAGTGGCAAAAGTGTGGCCAACATAACGCCAGGTTTGTATTCCTACAGGGAACAACGAACTGATACTAGTGGCAAAAATCATCGACTTTCGTCGTCCGATATGTGTGTATTCCAGCAACGATACAACAGCCAAAGCGAGAACACAAGCAATCCCTCATCTGTGCGTTCTCTTTTCGCACACGACTCGGAGACCGAGCGAATCGCTCGAATAATGCAGGGAAGCATGAACTATTGGATGAAAGATGACAGTAGTTCGAGTGGTGGCGACGAACTTGAGGAGGAGACGGATGATGATTGCTACTTCTAACGGCTAACTATTTACTTTCTGGGCTTCGCTTTCCGAGATCCTGCCCGCCTAAGTTTTTCATAAAATGATGCCTTGGGCTGTTGATTCTCGATGCTGGAGTGCTCGGAGCGCTCTGTGTGGTCTTCTGTATTGTTACAACTGCTTGAAGCTGTTGAGTCCGATAGAGCTGCCTGCGAAGAGATTGCTATCTCAGGAAGGACCTTACTGCTTCGCATTCTCTCAAGCAGCGATGTCCGCTCCATACATTCACGATGAACTGTCTGCTGCAACAGTGAAATTTCCTACTTGTACCGACAAAACGTTAGTTTTACTTCAGCGTGCTCAAGATCTCAAGAAACAACGTACCCGGTCTTTCTGCTTCAACCTGCTTCGAAGCTGCTCGATAATCTTCTCGTTTTCGTGGCTATCCTCGTCCCGATTGCTTGATTCGTGGCGACATACTTTTCTGTTACCAGTCTGATTATTATCCCACGCTACGTTAGTCTGGGCTGCCTTTGCAGGCTGGTCTCGTAGGCGTTTCAGTTGGTTCTGCAGGTTATCTACCTGTTGCCGAAGAGTTGCATTCTCGTTCTGGAGTTCCTTTTGTTGCTGTCCTGCTTCTTGGAGTGAAATGTTGGTTTCCTGCCGTACTTCGTCTTGGGCACTCTTCAATCTTTGTTCCAGCATAGCGCGCTCAATTTTGGCTGTTTCAACTAATTTTTGCTGCAAAACGATATCAACATAACATGTGAGCTGGAAATATGGACATGTACGAAAAAATATATCACCTTTTCACGTTCACTTGTGTCGAGCCGACCCTGCAACGTCTGAATCATGCACTCGTAATGTGAACTATTGCGTTTGGCCTCCTATTGTGAGAATTGAATTTTCAACATGGTCCCCAAAACTAGATATAGCATGGACTGCAGTAAATTTACCTCGCGCTGGCTAGCGTTTTGCAACGCACGATCTTTCCAATCGTTCGCTCTACGCTCTGCATCCTTTAGCTAGGCAATTCAAAACATCCAATCGTCAACGTACTGTCAATAATTCACAGGAAATTCCTCTGTACTCACTCTGTTCTCCATCGCTAAACGCGCGAGACGTGACGATTCTTCCCCCTTCGCTTGACGCTCCACAGTCTCTTTCTTCAGATATTCTAGATAATTATTCTGACTCGCTTTTAGCGCTTCAATGACTTTCGCGTGGTCTCGTTGAAGACGACTGATTTCGTTACCATGTTCCCCTCGTAACTTTTCCAAGTCACGAGTATACTCATTCTTTATTTTCTCAGTAGAAGTTGTACTCACACTGAGTTGTCCTTGCAGCTGATCTGCACGAAGACGCAGAGTATTAATCTCATCTTCCAGTTTGTATTTGTCGTCCTTGTATCGTCCGTTCTCGGAAACCAGTTGAGCTCGCGTCTTCTCCAGGTTTTGGAGTTGATGCTTAAGTTGGATAATCTCACTGTTCATTTGTGAACTGGACTTGCGCTCAGTGTCGCTAGCTGCTACTACTCGACGAAGTTCTTCTCGAATAGCAGTTAACTGGCCTTCCAGCTGTCGTGCAGTACTCGATTCCAGCTCCACACGCTCGTTCATGGCCAGAAGTCGCTGCTTTAGGACATCTCGCTCAGTTACAACTTGTCGCTCAGCCGCTGTCCACTGTTGTTGGCCCTCCACAAACTTAGACTCGAGTTCTCGAATAAGCTGTTGATCACGGTCATTCTCTTCCTGAAAAGCTGCTTGTTGTGACTGAGAGAGCAGTTTGCAGCTCTCCATTTGACTTGACAAATGCAAAATCTCGTTGCGTAGTTTTTGTTCGACCAGTGAGTGTGACAATTTTTGTTCTTCTTCGTTGCGCTCGGATAATATCTGAAGCTCTCGACGGGAACTTTCAGATTCCAAAAGTTCTTTTCGTAGCTGCTGTAGCTGGTCCAATGCTTCTTGTTTGACTGTACAATACGCTTCATTCTGCTCTGAAATCTGCTTGACTCTAGCGCTACAAGTTGCCACAAGTTCTGCAAAACTACCTTTCAATTCAGCTACTTGTTGTCGTAAATCTCGCGCTACCGAGCGCTCACACTCCATAAACCGCACAAAATCCTATAACCCGGTTAGTACACTATTAAAGTAGAATCAATGAAAGCGGTATACGCACTCGGAAGGTCTTTTTGTACTGCTTGACTGTAATCTGGAGTGCCTGAACCTCGGCAAAGACAAAGTAGCTGACGCCACAGAATGTACACGCCGTGTCTTCCGCTGGCATTTGCTGGATCTCATCAGGTAGTGCACGAACTGGACCTGTATACAATTCCTCCAAGGTAGGATCACGCAGGTCGCCCTGATCACCAGAAACCGAGGGCAACGAAGCCATGACACTTTGGATCAATTTGAAGTGGAGGTTTCAATTCTGGCAATCTAAAAGCGTCTAAATTAAACCAGAAATAGGAACTTTTTACCATGGCAACACTTCTCCCTTTTCAAAGTGGAACATTTTTGCCGAGTCCTCAAGTTTGGCGTTTGCGATGATCCTGGCCAGCCCCTTGACGCTGTCATCGGTGAAGACGGTTCCCTGGAATCCGACCATGGCCGTGTTGACGTATCCCGGGTGTAGGAGCAAGCAGCCGATGTTTTCCTCCTGAAGGTCCAGAGCCAGACTCTTGGTGATCATGTTGAGCGCCGTCTTGGATGCGCGGTAGCCATAGACACCTCCCGACCCGTTGTCCGTGATGCTGCCCATTCTGGACGTGATTTGAGCCACAAAAGCCGAGCCTTGGTCCTTCACTGCAAGGCGGAGATTGGGCAGCATCGCACGCGTCATAAGAAACGGGCCCACAGCGTTCACCTCAAAGTGACGCAGCAGATCCGCCTTGGTGGTCGACTGCAGGTCGTGCACGTCCATGATGCCGGCATTGTTGATAAGGAGGTTGATAGGAACGTTTTCCAGTGTCTTGGCCGCTGCATGGATGGACTCTTCATTGCTAGTGTCCAGAGTTAGCAGCTTCCACGGCTCCAATTGCTTGAGCTGATGACACACAAGAGGGAGTATAGTTAGATGGAGGTGGTATTGGGAATGAATGGGGTGGAAGCTTACTTCGGTGGCGGCGTCCACGTTACGAGCGCAGCCGATGACCTTCCAGCCCTCCGTCTTGTAGTGCTTGGCGAACGCGAGGCCGATGCCGCGATTGCTGCCGGTGATAAGAACTGTCTTGGCCGCCATGATAGGGATCCAGAACGATAGGTAATGATGTGGTTTTCGGTTTTAGAAAACGTATTACTAAGGTATACAGGTTGAAATTCAATAATGTTCAGTATTAAACTGTTTTAAAAGTGTATTGTATCCACAAGGTTAACATATTTTGCAGTGTGAACTAGAAAGGTACAGTCAGTTTAGAGTTAAAATGGGGGAGCGTCTTGTGGTGACGCTGGTGTTCGCTCATGGCTGCGGGTTCTCGAAGGAAATGTGGACGCCGGTGCTTCGTCGACTGAAGGAATTTCCCGTCGCTCAGCGTGTGGGGACGAAGTTCGTAGCCTTTGACTTTCCCTACCACGGAAGTCGAAGTGACAAACAGTTAGCGGAGACTTTGAAGGTCGATACGAGCAACCTCAAAGCCCCGAGAGTCACAGGAACCGACTGTGACGACGTCAAGAACTGGTACTTGAAGGCAATGCCCGAACAGGTAGGAAAGCTACGAAGGAAGTCAACAGATTTCCTCGTAGGTGTCGGCTTCTCCATGGGATCTGGGGCACTTTGGACGATGGAAATCGCGCATCCAGGCACCTTTGACGCGCTGATCCTCTTTGAGCCGGCGATGGATACAAAAACTCCGAGAACTGATACCGTGCGCTCGTATCTCGTGGCATCGGCACTTCGACGTCCTTCGGTGTGGTGAGTTTAAAAAATTTTCACTAAGTTCGTAAGCTTATCTTGCTAAATGCCAGGCCATCGCGTGCTGCGGCTAAAGAATACTTCTCAACGTCCGATGGATTCGCTTCGTGGGACCGCGAAGTATTGGCAGCGCATCTGAGCGGCGCACTATTGGACCAACCTGATGGATCTGTCACGCTAGCGTGTGACCCGCGGCTTGAAGCCTTGCTCTACTCTATGAAGGCGCTTCATTTCTCCGACGCAGAGCTGCAGCGTCCTAAATGTCGAATCTACTTGCACTGGGGCAGTCGCTCTCAAATGTGCTTTGAGAAGAACCTCAAAGCAATTGAGAAAAAGTGCCCCAACATCTACAAAGTGCGTGAAGCGATGCCAGGTCTTAAACACTTGGTCGTCATGGAGAACCCTGCGCTTACAGCTGCAAATATCGCCCAAGAACTGGCGCAGTTCGCTCCATACACACAGACTTCTAGGCTGTAGGTCCTGTCCTTACCAACTTGAAGTGGCCAAACAAACAAAAATAATAATTCACGTCAGCATTTTTCATTTTTTTTTTCTTGTTCCTTTGATGCCAGAGGCTACGCTGCTCTTCGCCCATGGCGGCGGCTTCTGCAAGCAGATCTGGGACCCCATTATCCGTCGACTGAAGAGCTCCCCCGCCCTGCAACAAGCGGCGACGGAGTTCGTAACCTTCGACTTTCCTTATCACGGCGCGAAGCGTGACGAATCCGTGACGCCAACGCTTGAAATGAGCAATCCTGCGAGTCCGAGAGCAAACCATCCTGCGCAGGATTTGGTGCCGTGGACGACGGCAGAAGTGCAGCGTCAAGTGCGGATGCTGAAGGAGAAGTATACAGTGGGGAAGAGACCAGCACTCATTGGCATTGGCCACTCTATGGGGGCTGGAGCCTTATGGAACGCGGAGGTGCAATATCCTGGCACCTTTGACGGTCTTATTTTATTCGAACCGGTGTATGGCGAAGAGGACCCGGCGATGACAGACACGATCGCGAGTTTCTTAGTGGCTACTACGCTGCAGCGGACGGCGTCGTGGTCGTCGAGACAAGAAGCGGTGCAGTACTTCGAAACCCTCAAGAACTTTAACTCTTGGGATCGCGAGTCGCTGGCGTCGTATCTGCAAGGAGCTCTCGTCGATGAAGCTAAGGGGAAGACGGTATTGGCGTGTCACCCGCATATTGAAGCGTCATTGTACTGCCACGAGATTCTTCGCTTTACCGATAGCGAACTTAAACGACCGAAGTGCAGTGTTCGCTTCTATGGAGGAGAACGCTCGAATCTGTTCTTTACGCCGTATTTTGAGCATGCGATGAAGCTGTACCCCGATATCTACTCGATCGGCGGGCCGATGAAAGACTGCACACATTTGCTAGTACTCGAGGACCCCGAGACAGCGACGAACAAGATTTTGAGCGACCTCATAAAGGCTGCTCCGTTCAAGAAAACACCGAGCCGCATGTAAATACAGTGTTCATAGTCTTGATTTGTTTCTTGCTATCTACGCATCATACAAACATCGTTAAGCGTTCCTACATGCGTGATTGCGGCTGTGTTGGTCCAGTTGGGTAGAGCTCCTCCAGATCCTTCACAACTGCATGCGTACATTGCGCAGGGTCCTCCATCACCAAAGCATGTGAAAGTCCTGGCATCAGCGGTCCGGTTCGATAGATACTTGGGTACTTCTTCGCCATTTCTCCGAATGTTTTCGCGTTGTGGATCTTAGACCTGCCTCCTCCGTGGAAAGTGATGCGACAGCGAGGACGTTGTTGCAGTTCGTCGTTGAGATGCATTGGCGTGTGGCAGTAAAGTGAGGCTTCAATCAACGGATGACAAGCCAATATGACAGAGCCGTCCGCTTGGTCGATTAAACCGCCACGAAGATACCCGGCGAGCGCCTCACGATCCCAACGAGCAAAGTTCTTCAAGTTATAGAAATGCTCCTCTGCAGCAGCTCGACTCGGCCATTTGGCTTCGCGCTGCAGTGTTAGCGCCACGAGGAAGTCGACAGTATAGTCGTTCTCCGGTGTGCGGACGCCATAACCAGGTTCAAACAGACTGAGACTGGCAAACGTGCCAGGGTGTGTGACCTCCGTCTTCCAGAGCGCCATAGCGCCCATGGAATGGCCGACACCAATCAGCGGCGTCTTGTCACTCTGACCTCTAGCACGTTGATCCGCTCGAATCTGCTGCACCTGCTTCCAAACTTGCTGCGGCGCCCACGTCGTGATGTCTCTGGCTGGATGATCCACTCGGGGCTTGTCTGGGTTACTGCGATCCACCTGGGCCGCTACCGAGTGGTCGTAGTTCTCGCCGTGCCACTTGAAATCGAACGTCACAAACTCGGCGCCGGCAAGCAACGGCGCAGTCTTTAGTCGTCGCACAATTGGGTCCCAGCAGTTCTTGCAAAATCCACCACCATGTACGAACAACAGCGTTACCGGCATCTTGTCGGATTGATAAATGGAGATACATGTACATCTACCCCCGTTGAACAATCAGCAGCTTCAACGTCCATGGTGACGTCAACCATTCGAGATGCATGACAAGCGGAAGAATCTCAGCATACAGTTGCATACGCTTCCCTGGTCGGGGTATCTCGCTGTTCACTTTTTAATTTCTCGGAGTTACCACAATGTCAAACACGAAGGTGACGCTGCTATTCGCTCATGGCGGCGGGTTCTGTAAGGAAACTTGGGATCCGATCATCCGTCGACTGAAGGAGTCGCAGGTTGTGCAGAATGTTCCGACGGAGATCGTCACGTTCGACTTCCCGTATCATGGTGACAAGCACGATCCGGCGGCGGTGCAGTCGTTCGAAGTGGATCTTAGCAACCCGAAAGCTCCCCGGGTGTGGAATAATACACACGATCTCGTCGAGTGGGTGGCTGGCTCTGTACAGGAGCAGGTGGCGAACTGGAAGGAGAAGACCATGACGGAAGACCCCGAGGGCAAAACGCAACATAAACTCATTGGTGTCGGCCATTCCATGGGCTCGGCCGGGCTCTGGGCTACCGAAGTCGCTCATCCGGGCACCTTTGACAGCCTTATTCTGTTCGAGCCCGTGCTGGCCCAAAACTCGCCGGAGACAGACTACATGATCGACTTTATGGTCGGGTTGACACTTCAACGTGGCAAGTCGTGGCCCTCTCGTGCTGCAGCTGAAGAACATTTCTACAACTTGAGGAACTTTGCCAAATGGGACCGTGAGACCCTCGCTGGATACCTGCAAGGCGGTCTAGTTGAGGCTGATGACGGTACTGTCACCCTGGCTTGTCACCCGAACATCGAAGCGTCCTTGTACTGCCAACCGCCTCTGTGGTTGACGGAGCACGAGCTGCAGCAGCCGAAATGCCCCATCACTTTCCACTGGGGATCGCGCTCTAAAATGTGGTTCCGCGACCGATTTGAGGCGTTGCAGAGTAAATCGCCCCACATCTACACGATGCGAGAACCTATGGAGGGCAATTCGCACGTGTTGGTGCTGGAGAACCCGAAGCTTGCAGCAGAGAAGATCGCTCAGGATCTCGCGGAGATCGAGCCATTTACAGCGGCGCCTAAAGACAACTTGCCTTAGGGTGTCACCGTTGAGGTATGAACGAAAACACTTTATTTGAATTTATGCAGTAGTTTCACTAGGATTAAATCCGAGGGAAATTTTGTGGATTGTCAACTTTCAGCCAACGAACTCAAACTTTTCTTGCGAGTTGAAACAGTCAAGTGTTTTGATGCTGTCGAGAATGGCCCTTGCGCATGCTTTTGGGTTCTCCATCACCAGGTTGTGTGAGGTGTTCTCCATCGGAAAATGGTTCGTGTAGATCCAAGGCCAGCGTTGTTCCAGTTTCTCGAAATAGTCATGTGCAAACACTTTCGAGCGAGCTCCTCCGTAAAATGAAACTGGACACGAAATCTTTGCCAGTTCATGATCGGATAGCCACAGCCAGTTCTGACAATAGATGGAGGCTTCGATGGTCGGATGGCATGCCAGTACTACAGATTCAGACCCATCTTGCTCCGGAACTATGGCTCCTTCTCTCCAGCCCTTCAGACTTTCACGATCCCAGGACGCAAACCCCTTGAAGTCTTCACAGTAGCGAACAGCAGCTTCATAATTTGGCCTACGAACAGCATGTAAACGTAGTTAGAGAATGGAAATTAATACCGTGAGGCTCATCCAAATGACGTACCAGCGATACTCCCGGTTAAGCGTAGTGTTGACCATGAATCGTTGGGTCTTCGGGTCACGAGTCCCGGGTTTCTCGACAATCGGCTCAAATAGAACCAGTCCGGCAAACGTTCCTGGATTCTGGGCTTCGATATTCCAAAGGGTGGCAGCTCCAACAGAGTGACCGATCCCAATGATTGACCGCCGCTCGAAACCAGATTCGGTATCCTCTTGATAAAGTTGCAATATTTCGCTGTAGATCTCAGCAGAATTTCGGGCCAGCCAGTCCCCAGCCGGGTGCCTAACACTAGCTGATACTTCGTCAACTACCGCACGAACACTGTTGTCTCTCTTGGCGCCATGGTAGGGCAAATCCATGCTTGTAAATTGTGCACGTTGCAAGAGCGGCGACTTCTCGAGCTGGTGCTGGATTGGCTTCCAGATTTGCTTGCAGAAGCTGGTGCCGTGTACAAACAACAGAAGCGGGGCTTTTGTTGGTGTCGGCATCCGTTCCTGATGCTGTTCTAACTGAGTTCAAATCCTCAAGTGCCGAAAACCTCATTCATTACAAAAGCTGCTTTGTCACGGTCTTCACCGTGACAAAACCTTGCAATACGTTAGGGTAGAGTTAGAGTTCCCCAGAATTGCATTATGCGTGATCTTTCGAATCAGTTTGTCATTACAAGGTGCCGGTACTGAAAGCTGCCAGCTAAAACTAGCGGTGATCAAGTGGTGTGGCTGCTTTTGCTACAGCTTTGCAAACACTAACTTGAAGCATTCCAACTCCTTTAGGTCTTCGTGAATCGCTTCCGCACAAGCCTTGGGTTTCTCCATGATGAGGTTGTGCGTTGTGTCCTTCATCGGTGGGTGGTTCTTGTATATCTGTGGCCATTTCTGCTCGAGATGCGCGAAGTGATCATAGTCAAACAGCCACGTGTCATCGCTGCTGTGAAAAGTAACCAGACACGGAAGACTCGATAATTCCTCGTCTGTCAACCAGAGTCGTTCCCCGCAATAAGCCGCTGCTTCGATAGTCGGATGACACGCCAGAACTACAGCATTCGATCCTTCCTTCTCTGGAACAATGGCCCCCTCCAGCCAGCACGCGAGACTTTCTCGATCCCAAGTTTTGAAGGCTTTCACGTTGTTAACGTACGCTTCGGCAGCTCCACGAGTCTCCCATCGGTACTTCCGCTTGATGGCGATGTTGAAGATGTAGCGCTCGAACTTGGGGTCACGAGGTCCACCTTTGTGGACGTACGGCTCGAAGAGCACTAGCCCGCTAAAAGTACCGGGGTTTCGTACCTCAACGTTCCAGAGTGCTGACGCACCGGCCGAGTGACCGATCCCCACAATTGGTCTCTCACCGAAAGCGGCACGAAGTCGTTGTACTTCACCGAGAATGATCTCTGTGTTTAAAGTGACGAGTTTGTTGGCCGGATGTTTCGCTGTGCCAGCCTCCATGTTAACAACAACAGGGATGCTCTCATCGCGGTTGGATCCGTGGTAAGCGAGATCGATGCTCACAAAATGAATTTGGGGCAAGAGTTCCAACAGTGGCAGCTTCTTGAGATGACGCTCGATCGGTCTCCAAATTTCTTTGCAGAAGTTGGTGCCGTGAACGAAAAGCAGAATCGGGGCAGTCGTCGTTGTTTCGTCCATGGCCTGGGTAGTTGTCGAGCTGGAGTAAATTCGTAAATGTTATTCACAGCCGCTGCTCCGTACCAGGGCTCGCAATCGGATTCGCAAGCATAATTTTTATGGCTATTCATTCGATTGCAGAAAGCGACAAGAAAAAAAAACTTCATCGCTACGGTAGTGTCAATTGCCTGGTTTCATCTTTGGTGATTTAATTTAACGGTGTCTTCCGTATTGTATTGCCTGATTGCGAGCCTGCAGCTGGGTTGGTCACCACGAAATGGCGTGAGTCTTTGATGACATCAGCGTTTACTATGAAGGAGCACTTTACTGAGGAACCTCCTTGTATTTATCTCAGGCGGGAAAGCGGTGTCCACGTCGCCGATATTTTTTTTTATAAAGGCTACGCCGGACAATTAATTGTCTAGAATAGTTCGCTAGCATGCCCATTTCATGTGGCTTTATTACTAATAAAACCTTTGCTCTAGAGCCCTTACTTGAAGCAGCCATGTTTTTAGACAGCGGAGATCGCTTCTGCGCATTCTTCATTGTGAGGTTCTTCATCTCAAGGATATTTTCTTTCTAAGGACTTTGCTCCATTCTTGGCTACTCATGACATTGCTGCCACCACGAGCTAGCGTAGATCATCTACGCCATCAACTTGAGAATGGCTTTGTCACGCGTTTGCAATGATCGCGTGGTAGTGAAGCAGATCAACACAACCTTGCCAGCATCAACCAACACTTCAACTTCTCGGCGTAATCAAATTTTGCTTATCACACATAGTTTCGGATAAATCTGGTCACAATCAAAAGTGAGAACAGTATGGCGATGCCCCCTGTGCTGCTGTTCGCACATGGCGCCGGCTTTTGCAAGGAAATCTGGGCTCCGATCATCCGCCATATGCAGCAGTCTGCTCTGCTGCAAAACCCGGTTGGCGTGGAATTTGTGAGTGTGGATCTTCCTTTCCACGGATCCAATCGGGACAACAGCGTCGTCGCTCAAGTGGATGAGAAAGGTCCCCATGTGACGCACCCCGCCAACAATGCGATCGCAGTGGCCTCCGTTGCTCTGTTGCAGACGGCTGAGCGGTTGAGCTCTGGTGGGCGACCAGTGATTGGGATCGGTCATTCGATGGGCGCGGCGGCGCTCTGGAAGGCGGAGATCACCAGTCCCGGGACCTTCAGGGCGCTCGTGCTGTTTGAGCCAATCTATGGACCGCCAATGCCGGAAGGCCCGAACCGTCCATACAACTTCATGGCGGACGTCACGTTGAGGCGCAAGTGGAAATGGTACCAATAGACTGCAACTGCGTTGACGTTTTGGTAAGATATCAACTGCTTTGCATTGTACGCGTAGGCCATCAAGAGAAGCAGCAACTTCTTTCTTTGAGAACTGGAAGAGCTTTTCGTCGTGGGACCGCGAGAGTTTGGCGTGTTGGATGCAAGGCGCCATCGTTCCCGACGAGTCGGATGACGAAGCTGTCGTGTTGGCGTGCCACCCGGCCATTGAAGCGTCGATCTATTGCGGCGGTCGGTTGTGGCTCTCGGAGGAAGAGCAGGCTAAGACCAAGTGCCCTACCACGTTTCACAGCGGCAGCACCTCCAGGTTGTATCGCCAAGAGGTCTTTGAGGACATCGCTTCTCGCCATCCCAAAATATTCACGGTCCATGCCCCCATGATCGGCAAGTCGCACCTAATGGTGTTCGAAGACCCGGAAGGTTGTGCAAAAGCCATTGTCACGGACCTTGACGCCCTGGGCTGCTTCTCCACTGATGCCAGGCTGTAAACCCTACTGTCTCGTAAACAATCAGTCAGAGTGAAGGTCACAATCACCACAATCACCATAATTGTTGATTCACACATTGACGTGTGAGTCCAAATTTGTTCATCTGGCAAACTGATTTGCCAATCAACTATACCATGGCGACACTGCTGTTCGCGCATGCTACGGGCTTCTGCAAGCAGGTCTGGGACCCGGTTATCCGTCGTCTGAAGCTCTCTCCGCTGCTGCAAGGCGCTGTGGAGCACTATGTGACCTACGACCAGCCGTATCATGGCGTGAATCGCGACAATTCCGTGCCTGGTCAAGTGTACTACAAGAACGACGACCGCAACTCGCCGCGTGTAAGGCACCCGATGAACAACTGGCCAGAGATTAGCACGGATGCAGCGTGGATGCAAGTGCAGAAGCTGCAGTCGGCTGGAATAGAGCGTCGTCCGTTAATTGGCATTGGCCACTCGATGGGGGCTGCTGCACTCTGGGCTACGGAAGCGAAACACCCTGGTACCTTTGACGGGCTGATACTCTTTGAGCCGATATATGGAGAGGTCGACACTGAATACGAAAAGAAAGCTGACTTCCTGGTATCGCTCACATTGGCTCGAGAAAAGAAATGGTACGTGTTTTGAGTTGGTGGAAGTTTCGGAGAATGTAGCGTAACCATTTACGATGCTTTTGATACGCACAGGCCTTCTATGGAAGATGCAACCACGCATTTCAACAACTGGAAGAATTTTTCGACTTGGGATCGTGAAATGCTCGCGAGCTGGATCAGCGGTGCAGTTGTGTTCGACGAAGAGCAACATGCCGCAGTGCTTGCATGCGACCCGATCATTGAAGCCTCCATCTATGCTGGATCTCGACTGGTTCTGACTGAAAGCGAGCTAGCTGCACCGCGTTGCCCGGTCACATTCCACAGCGGAGATCGCACGAAGCTGTTCGACCAAAATGTATTCGACGGGTTCGTGACAGCTCACCCGGACATCTACACGAACCACGAGCCGCTACCTAAAACGTCGCACTTGCTGATCTTCGAAGACCCCGAAGCAACCACCAACGCCGTCCTCTCCGACCTCAAGAACCTCCAACTTGCAGCTCGACTGTAAAAAGTGTCTAGACAAAATTTGTGAATACACAAAACCTAGTCTTTTATAGTCCATCATAAAAAAACGAGCGGCTCACATTCCTAATCATCATCACTATGGCTCAAGTGGCGGCTAATGGCGCGCGTCAGCCGCTGTTGCAGCTGCTGCGCGGCCCGAGCGGCAAGCTCTGGGAAGTCTGCATTGGCCTAGAGGTTCATGCGCAGGTGCTGAGCCGCTCTAAGCTCATGAGTGGCGCTGCAGCGTCCACATTGGCGTCTGCGCGGCCGAATCGCAACGTGAGTTTCTTTGACGCGGCGCTTCCAGGCACGCTGCCGGTCATCAACCGCGAATGTGTACACCAAGCTATCCGCACAGGTCTAGCAGTGAACGCCACGGTGCATCCGCGCAGCTTATTCGAACGCAAGCACTATTTTTACTGCGATCTGCCGCTGGGTTACCAGTTGACACAACAGCGCGCTCCAGTAGCGTCAGGAGGATCACTGCACTTCGAACTTCCGGAGTCGGCCGTGGTGAGTGAACACGGAGGTGCACAGAGCGACGAATCCACGTTCGATGCGTCTAAGTACAAGTCCAGGAGGGAGAAGAACGAAGCGCTGAAGAAGTGGAAGGCCAAACAAGCCAAGCAGCAGCAGGTGAGAGAAAGATACAATGCACAGACTAGTGGAAATTAATTGACAATGGCTGCTGGTTTGTAGGACGTGATCTCGAGGAGTGTACGCATTGCGCGGATTCAGATTGAGCAGGACTCAGGTACTTTTAGCGTTTTTCTAATGGTGATGTTTGAGAGCTAATATTGCGTGTAAATTGCAGGCAAGAGCAACCACGACTTAGAAGACGACAGTACAGTAGTGGATTTAAACCGTGCCGGTACTGCGCTGTTGGAAATTGTGATGGAGCCGGATCTTCGAAGTCCCGTTGAAGCAGGTCAAGTCATGCGTCAGCTGCAGCATTTACTGCGTCACTTGGACGTATGCGATGGAAACATGGAGGAAGGTTCCATGCGCTGCGACTTGAACGTGAGTGTGCGACCAACGAACCTAGGAGAAGAAGCCGATGTGGATACTCTCCACCACGCACTGACGTCGAGCACTACTGCTCCTTTCGGCGAGCGAGTGGAGGTGAAGAACATGAACAGCATCCGCAACATGATGCGAGCAGCGGAATACGAAGCCAGGAGACAAATCGCACTGATTGAACAAGAAGGCGGCCAAGTGCACCGCGAGACGCGCTCGTTCGATGCCGTCACGGGAGAAACTAAACGCATGCGGTCCAAGGAGGGGGCAAAGGACTATCGCTTCTTCCCAGAGCCTGACCTGCCTCCTCTTGTTTTCTCGCAGAAATTGATACACGAGATTAGCGAGAAGATGCCTGAACTCCCTGATGCACTGAAAAATCGCCTTTGTGCGCAGTACGACCTCACCTCGTACGAGAGTTCAGTGCTGGTGAACGAGCCTGGTGCTGCGAACTACTTCGAGACGATCGCAGCTGAAAACTCTCGACCGTCGAAGGTGGTTGTGAACTGGGTGCTTAACGATCTGTTCGGACACTTGAAGGCAGTGAACGGCGACATTGCCAGCTCTCCCGTTGCAGCTACGGAGCTTGGTGCATTGATTGATCTCATTCAGGACGGGACGATCTCCGGTAAGATCGCCAAGGATGTACTGGAGTTGATGTTTTACGAGAATGAGGCGAAGAAGACACCACTGCAGATTGTGGAGGAGAAGGGGTGGAAGCAGATTCAGGACCCGCAAGAGATCCGCGCACTCTGTCGAGCTGTTCTCGATGACCCCGTACGCTGTCTAGTAGTGTAATGATGTGATTTACTTGTGGGCTAACGTTTTGTGATGGACTGTAGAAATCGAAGAAGAACCTGGACGCATACTGGAAGGGAAAGACTCAGCTCTTCGGGTTCTTTATCGGTCAAGTGATGAAACAGTGTGGCGGTCGAGTTCACCCGGAGCTTGCAAATAGCATCATGCAAGAGATTCTGGAGGAACACAACCAATAGACGACATGGTGTAAGTGGATATAGGTTCAAGCATACGCAATGCAATTACTACTTACGCAACACGCTTCCTCTGTTTATTGCAGTATTCCGTGCATCTGTAGCAGCTTCTTGTAGATCAGCGCGAATAACGCCACAACGATGGCAACAGTCAAATAGTGGAGGAAAGTATCCACGCTGTCTGACTCGCGCACTTGAGCAATATTAGGAGCAGCAATTGGTGTATCCACATGATGGTCGATCACTTCCGGTGTGGTTTCTACTGCCTCCTCAGTAGGCGATGCATCTGTGACTGTAGGTGGAGTGGAAGTAGCAGACTCAGAGACTTCTGTTGCAGTTTCTGTCTTCATATGTTTGCTTTCAGTCGATTCCTCCTCTTGAGCTGCTTCTGCTCCCGTAGCAGCGCTAGCCTCTTGTTTGCTGTCTTCATTAACGTCACTGGAGACGCTCTCAGTCTCTTGTTTGTTCTTTGTGGCACTCTCCAAGCTGTGCATGTGCAGTTGAGCGATCTGCTCTGCATATTTGGAAGGTTTCTTCTCCGTTTCTTCCTCATTCTCTGATTCCAATTCCGGTAGTAAGTCCGCTACTCGTCCACAAGTTTCACATTTGTAGTCCACACTCTAAACAGTAAAAAAAAAAAAAATTAGCAGCATCTTTAAACATTCACTAAATCCATTGCCACGCACCAGTTTGGCGAGTCTCCTGCGCTCTTCAGCAGGAAAGTCCAATGCGCCAATAGCGCCCTCGCCCTTAGTGGGCATGAAGCTGATCAGAGCCTCCAAAATCAGTCGGACGCCCCACGCAGGTTGCCACTCCTCCGGATGGTACGCCGAGATACTCAGACAGATTTTCTTCTTCACTTCGAAGCGGCCATTGGGCTATAGAAATACAGTGTCAAATTGTCAACACTTGAGCTCAAGAATACAGAAGAAATAGGCTACGTACTGTGAGAAGCATGATGTTCGGTGGCTTGAACGGGTAGTCAGACGGCAGGATGATGCGGCCGTGGTAGATGCCGCCCTCGAATTCCGTGTCGCGTGGCCCCCGCAGCGTGAAGTGCCAGTCGAACATGTTAGTCTATAGAGAGCAGAGTGTTAGAGTGATGAATGTTTTTCGCCGCCTCTTAGGTTGAAAGGAACGCACCTCGAGCGGCGCCGCTGCGTACTGGTCGCTTGGGTTGGTCATCATCTCACGCACATCCTACAGAAGAGAGTGAGTATGACGTTTATTAGGAGATCGGAACGGTGGAGATGCACGCACGCCCTGGATGCGCTTGATGGCGGTGTTGCGCACGCTCGCCGCCATATTCAGTGTCTTTTGAGCTGACGCGTCAGAATCAGACATATTGTTGCGCGTGTTGCGTGAATGTTGTTCTTATTTTTTCAAACGAATTCTATTGGCTGAAATTCGTTTGCATTTCAGTTTGGTTTTCTCGACGGCAAAACCACAAAAACGATGAAAATCTTGTGGGATCGCGATGGAGTAAAAGGCGGACCGAGCTCAATGAAGGTTTTACTGGACTGGCTGACAGCTGAAGGCAACTACGCTATGTGGAAGGGAGGCGATAGTTCAACCGGCCCGACAAAGGAAGCGTTATGTGGAGTAATTATCGACAAGTTGAAAGATGTCGGCATTACGCACAGGAAGTCAGCAGACGTGCGTGACAAAATTCGTTATCTTGAAAAACAATACAGGCGAGCTATCGACTGGCTGGCTAGCACAGGACAGGGAACAACTGATGATGCTTCGATCCGCTCGGCTATTCTTCAGTTGTGTCCCTGCTACTATCAGCTCGCACGCGTGATGGCCGATAACCCCGCATCGGCACCCTGCCAAACAATAAACAACACGAATGAAGACAGCGATAAAAGAAATCGAAAGCGACGACTTAGTATTGCAGAAATCACCAGTGAGGAAACCCATGACTGGCATATGACACTGAGACGGACAGAACAGCAAGAACCTAGGCCACAAGATCGTGACAGTGCCGACACGGAGTGGCTGGAGCTTGAAGAGAAGAAACTTGAGCTTGAGATGAGACGAGAGGCCCGCGAGGAGGCCAAGGCTAATGCAGAAGTGGAACTTATCAATGCTAAACGACGATCAGTAGAAATCGACAACACGACTCGACTGCTGCTAGCAAGAAAACAACTCAAAGACGCCGGTTACACTGATGAAGAAGTTGATGCGCATTTACCACTTAACACTTAAAAAAAATAGATCTATTCAGCCATGTCGGCAATTAAAGGATGGCCCAGTCTGCTCATTGACGTTTTGCCGTCGTAGACACCTTCACAGAATCAATCAACGACGGCGCAGAGGTGCCGAAGCAAGCCGTTTGCCAAGCTGAAAATCAACTGGTATGAGACGTTTGGACAGCAGTGCGCGCAGCCAAGGGGCCAGCCATCCAGTCGCGGGATCGAGCACTAATGCGTGCTGCCAGTGACTGGCCCGAGTCCCGTTGACGAAGCAGTTTCGACACCGCCGAGGCTGTAGAAACACTCGCGCCTTCGCCAGCCATCGCCATCAGGCCATTTGTATGGAAAAGATCCCGCACTCAGCGGAAACCACCCGTCGCACTTCAACGTAGGCGATCTTCCAGCATACAAAAGCCAAGACAAGCGTCCTTTCGAGTTTTCTGGCCACATTCGCCGGCACTAACGTAACGGTCGCTAACGGTCGCCAGTCCAAAGATAGAAATCCTAGATCGCGTGCATATTTGCCAAACTTTTTTGCTAGACCCAGCAGGTTTCACAACGGCTGTGGGCTTGGGGCTTTCCACCGATTGCAACGGCAGCCCCTCCCGATCGAGAGAAAAACGGATAAAAATAACTCCCTACCCGGACGCAGCTCGGAGCCCACCACTGCAAAAATAGCTCGGCGCCTCCAAGCTCGACTGCAGCCCGGTATTTCCGGCACTCCTGCTTTTTCCCGATAAAAATATCGGCTATATTCGACAGCGCTATTTCCACCAGGTGCGTCAACGGCGTGTTGATGCCTCTAAGATCCTCTGCTAACTCTCTCCGTGACAGCAGCAACTAAAACACAATGGGCCGCAAAAAGATCCAAATCAAGCGCATTGAGGACGATCGCAATCGCCAAGTGACTTTTGCCAAGCGCAAGAATGGCATCTTCAAGAAGGCCATGGAGCTGTCCAAACTCTGCGACTGCGAGATCGCGCTCATCGTGTTCGACTCGAACGAGAAGCTCTACCAATACTCGAGCACCAGTGTGGACCAGATCCTGCTCAAGTACACTGAATACGGCGAGCCCTACGAAACCAAGGACAACAATGACGTGAGTATCTGTGCATTTTTCATACCTCGCAACAATGGCTGATAATTTGTCTTTTCGCAGTATGAAATCATGTTCGGAGAGAAGAAGAAACAGTTGCAACAAGCAGCCAAGGAGGCAGCGGCGGCAGCAGCGGCTGGAGCCAACGCTGAAGCTTCAGGCAACTTCAACATGGCCCATGGATCGACCCCCAACGGAGCTGCAGTGCAGTCATTCCAGAACATGCATGGAGGCATGAACGGTGCCTCACTGGGACTCACTAATGACCCTGACCAGTACATGCTCAACTCACGCAGTCGACCTCCGACCCAGAAGAAGCGGGTGCATCGCGGTTTCCAGCAACTTCTCAAAAAGGAGCACGTTGGTTACACCCCACCGTCGCTTCCATTGTATCAACACGGGGTACGTTTGTTTTTCGGTATATTCCGTGGTTTCCCTCAATTAACCAACCTGGTTTTTGGTAGATGGGGATGTTAGGAGGAATGTCAGGTCACCACATGCTTGGCCCACTACCGAGTCCACCCAACCTCTCTGGTATTCTGCCGTCACCAACAAGTACGTTTTGTAACGAACATGAGCTCGTTCATGTTGAATGTTTAACTAACGGCGATTTTTTTTTTCACAGCCGGCATGCTCCTTCACGATTTCAGTCCGCAGAATGCAGGTCTCTTCGGCCACCACCCCATGCTCAGTGGAGGAATGGCAGGAGATTTTCACGACAACAAGAACAGCGTCCTCGGTCTCAATCTAGTTCCTTCCGACTTCAGTCACAACGGGGCTGGCAGTGTTCACCCACAGCAACTGCAGCAGTCAAAGGACCAGTATTACGCTCAGAGTAAGCAGACTGATTCGCCTGATAAGTCCTCGGGTGATCGTCCAAGCTCTCCTGAGCAGTCTGGAGACAAACAGTCCGATGAAATAGTGTGCAAGGTTGAACAGTCTTCGGAAACGGAGAAGGAGCAGCCACAGCAAGACGATGCAACCAGCAGCAATGAAGATTCACAGTCTGCTAAGGAGAATGAGACGACAGACAAGGCTACTCCGGAGAAAGCACTATCACCGAAGCGTAAGTCGAAAGAGGTTAACCAGGATAACTCCCGTGCGCGTTCTACTCCGTCAAAGTCGGACGATGTCCTTGACGCGTCCCCAACCAAGGCACCTACGTCAGAGTCGCGAGCGGCAAGCACCACATCTGAAGCCAAAGCGTCAAGCAGCACGGACACAGAAAAGCGCTCACGCTCAGAAGTGCTGACAACAGCGTCAAGTCCGCACAAGCGTCAACGTGTGGCCGTTTGAAATAGTTTACTAGTAACGCAGCCTTTGCCACGTATGCCTTGAAAAAAAAATTCACTTCCACTCTCGTCCTGCCTTGGTTTTTTTTCAAGTTATAGGCGATCAACTGCTTGTGTTATCTCGTCCGCAGTTTCTCCCAGTGCGACCCACTGGTATTTCGAGAGCGAGATGCCCTTCTTGCCGGGTTTCGCCACTCCGTCCTGCTCGTAAAACTCACGGATATCAATCAAAACCGCGTTGCGGAAGTAGCGAACGGTAACGCGGCGTTTGCTCGATAGCTGCATAAAAAATTGTGTTAGCTGCAAGAACTGTACTCACGTTAAAGCCGTTGAACGCACCGGCAACGCGATGGCTCGGATGTCTCCATCAGGCCGCAGAATGCAGCCTGGTACGCCGGCAAGTGACTCAATCCCCACTTTGTCTTCCTCTACTAACTCGATAGCTTCTGTAATTGCATCCGAAAAGCTGTAGAGCTTTTCCCATTGATCTGGAGAGAGCGAGATACCTGCGTTTAAAAGCATTCAACAATATTCAGTATTGCAGATCAATAGTACTCATATAAACCAATAGTTACTGACCTTTTTTGCCGGGCTTGGCCTCCCCGTTACTGTCGTAGAATTCGCGGATGTCGACGAACTTCATGCCCTTCCACTTGCGCACCGTTATGCGGCGTTTACTCGACAGCTCGAACACCACGTCGCCCTGCTCCGTTGTCTTGCCATGAGCTTTGGACTGCATTCGTGGTTGCTTCTGTTGCGTCTTGGATTTGAGTTCCGCCGCTCGCTTGGCCTTCTGCTGTGCTGCGAGCCTCGCTAGAGGCACGTCCGAGTCCTCCGACGTCTGGGAGAGCGACAGCTGCGGCTCTGTCGCTGCCTTTCGGGACAGCAGCTCAGTTAGCGACGGACGTGCTCGAACTTCGGTCTTGACACGCTTGGGTGCCTCCACCGTTGACTCCGCAGGGCGCTTGCGCGTCGCAACCTGAGCTTGCTGCATGGTCGACATGGTGGCGGGAACGAATGACCGAAATGGGATTTTGGCGGGAATCAGAAATTTTGATTGACGTTTTTTATTTTTTAGAGTACGATTTTTGTCAAATCATTACTTTTTCGTGTCAATGCCAGTTCTGTAGCGTATGTATTAGAATAGATGTAATCGGAGGCAACTCGAAATGCCACCAGAAGGAAGTACACGTATTAATACATGTACGCGCAGAATTGATATTTATCCGGTGTACTCCCCTATTGTGCTCTACAATATTGAAAAGTTGCTGAGGTTAGCTATCATATAGCTACGCTACCGGCGTAGCTATATGCACCTGCTAGACAGGAAGAACATACATAGACTACCGGTAGCGCTAATAGTTGAGATGACTTCGGTATCTCTATATTTTGTTAGCTGACGTCAATGAAAAGCATTTTTTCAGAGGGTTTCGGCAGTATGTTCAAAAGACACCTACCGCTGGAATAAACTTCACGTTTTATAAAACGATGGCGCACACAGTAAGAGAACTTCTCAAGCCAAACGATGTCGTTGCGAGCCGCAACTTTGCTAACATTATTGTTTTACAATTCGCGTCCCGTAATCTCCTTGTAGTGGTGCTGATGCACCGGCGGGATAACCCTTCTGATTGATTGATACCCTACCTACTGCTCTCATACTTTACCTGCTTTGAGATATAATATCCTGATACAAACGTTCGGTTTGTATAAGTAATCTCTTGGTAAACAAGCCAAGGCGAATCTTACTTCGAATGCCTGGAGATTAAAACAGTACTTCGAAGTAATTTTTTAGAGTAGTTTAACAATTGTGTTCGGCACATCTACTTTTGCCTCGGCTATTCTCCACCTTTGGAGGCACGCGCCAACCGGCCGTCAATTGGTCAAAAATGCTTTTCTGGCGCACCGATTGGCTGAACGTCATTATCGGTGACCGCATGCGCGCCCCATGATGCCACAGTCCGAACCCGCCGACGCCACGGACGTCTTGGTCCACGTACGAGGGGCACGGATTCCGACGGCCACATCCTTTTCTCTAGCTGCGCACTCCTGCCACTTTCTATTGTGAGTGGTGCCGTGAGTTATTTTCCGAAGGCGGAACAGACACTTGCAAAAAGGTAAAGGCAACTAATTACTGTGACATGCTCAATATTTGCCGAGTATTTTTCAATTAGAGTAAATGGGTGGCTGACCATTGGCATTTCTAACCTCACTGTATGTGTTAAACTATATAGTTTTATTAGCCTAGAATCCGACGATGGACTTTGACGAGGACATGTCGGGGCTGCAGATTGAGGACTTGGGCGAGTATTTCTTGCAGACGGACATTAATGACAACTGGAAGGGCTTTTCATTGGGTTACACGGATGAAGAGCAGCAAAATCCCAAGCAGACAGGAGCACCTCCCGCCGAGAATACTGGAACTTCTACTCAGCATTTGACGTCTCCGCCACTGGCCAGTATCTCGGAGATGCTGAAGCATGGCAATGGACTCGGAGTGGGACTGGGCTTTGGCTCGCCCAGGAAGGACTTTGCCAATCTTTTCCAGACCGGATTGACCCCAGCTAGTGCCAAACCGGATGTGGCCATGATGAACCGAACAGCGAGAGATGCGATAGAACTGGCGAATTTCAGTCTGGACCAACACAGGAAACCTGCGGCGTTGCCGATTGCAGCTTCGTCTGCAACCAAAGCGGCACCATTGGGTGGTAGTATTAAACCTGCAGCCCCTAAGGTGCCGAGTCCGCAATGCCAGAACATTTTGAACAATGACGACGATGACATGAACAGTTTTGGAGCTGCTGCTGCGTTTAAACGGTACGGAACACTCTCTTTTTCCATGCTTGTGTGGAGGAGTGGTGGATTTTGTATGAATTTTGCTTACTGGTTACCAGTGATTTTGACTTCATGACCGTGGCATGCGACCCTAGCGGATGTTCGACTATTGGCAGCACAGCTACGGTTAGTGCGCCGTCACCGACACCGGAAGACGACCGAGGATACCGGAAGAAATCGCGCGAGAAGATGCGACGTCAAGAGGTGAATGTCAAGGTGCGTTATCTGGTTGTTGTTTTTTTTTTTTTTTTTAGATTATTCAGTTAACGACTCTTTTTTTTTTAGTTTGAAGAGCTAGTTGACTTGCTGGGACTCTCGAACCGCGTTCGTAAGAGTGCGATCTTGCAGGAAGCGGTGTCTGCTATCAAGAGCTTGAAACGGGAGCGAGATGAATTACGTCGAGATCGTGACCGTCTGCAGCAAGAAGTTAGCAAGTTGGCGACGTGTCTACAGTACTCGCACCTTGGGTCTGTGGCTGCTGCTATGACGCAACCCAACCAGCATATGAACCCGTCGGGACAACTCCTTAACCCGCACGATCCACAAGCAGCAGTCTCAAGCGGAATGCAGGCAGTACACACGCATCCGCTCAATGTCCCGTGCAATCCGGTAAGTACATCTCAATTTTGAACCTGTTCTGCTGGATTTTCACTAAGTTTTTTTTTTTTTTTTTTTACTAATTTGTGTTTCTTAGGGTACCAACTGCTTCCCTATTAGTTCAGCGTTTTCCAGTATTTCGTCCCAGTTGGGATCACATTCGTCATCGAGTTCATCAGGGTCCGGTCAAGTTGCCATTGCTCCCAAAAATTTAAAGCCTGCACCATTCACCCCGATTGCACCCGATACAGAGATGAAGTAGGTTAGCATACAGCATCGTGAGTGTTATTTGGAGTTAGAGGTCACAAGAATAATAAAGCTACAGTATTGATCACCAGAAGGAGCTTCAAGACTTCGAGACTCATTCGACGAGTGTATCTGGCAATTTCCGTGCCGTTTGGTGATCATTGGCAATCACGTTGAAGCTCCCGAACGCGCGTTTCTGCTGTGGCTGTGTGGGTTTATTCGCTGATAGCAGCACCAAAGTCTTCTTGTTCGGATCCCAATGCATCTTGGCGTCGTAATTCATGCTGAGCTGCCGCATGTGCGAGTCGTGTGTGAATCGTTCGTCACTGATTCTCGCTGAGATGGTAGCTGGTACGTGACTTCGTCGAGCAGTGTGCGTAGGTGTCGATACCTTTGCGTCGTATCTGCAAGTCAAGGAAAGAGGCGCACGGTTTACAAGTGGAGAGAGAGGACTGCGTACAGGAAGCTTAAGAGTCAACCGTTGAGCATAGTCCTCTGAGAGCGTGTCCCAGTCACGAACGACGAAGTTTTTCACCAGAGTTGACAGCATTTTCGGTGGCACCGCCACTTCACCTAGCGACGTATCGATCTCGATCTCTCGGTTTAACCCTCGAGGTTCAGTATCTGGTCTTTTGGTCTCGTCGAGTAGCTTCATTGGGTCTAAATGAGGCAAGAACGGACGTAGTCCGACTGGGCCTCGCGGGTTCGGTTGATTGAGTTCTTCCAGTTCCTGTTGCTTTTGTCGTTGCTGCTGCTGTTTCTCTGAAAGTCCGAGCTCCAAGGCCTCAGTTTCCAGATCTAAACGATGCTGTTTGTTGATGGTTTCGTGAGCTCTAAGAGCTTTCCGTGCAACGTTGATACGTTGTTCACGATGAACACGTTCGGACGTGCAAATGGCCTGAATCTGGTGCATACTATTTGTTGTGCTACTGGCAAGGAAGGCTCGGCCATCTGTACGCTTTAATGCGTACACTTCGACATCCGCTGAACCGCCTACTGCCGTGTACGTGACCCGAGCAGAGTCGTCCTCTTCAAGTAAAGCTTCTAGTGCGACGATTTCGCCGACCTGAACAGTGTGAAGTTCGATAATAACCTGAGCTCGACGTTGTGCCTTCTTCAAGACTGTGCTCTTGGATGGATCCGAATGCGAGTTGATCTCTATTTGAGTGGTGAGCTTGACACTTCCGCTGAGTACGAAGAAGCAGTGCGAGAGTGGGGAGACTCCTCCAGTGAGCAATACTCCGCCAAAACTGATTCGACGAAGCTCCAGCACCTCAGCTAACTCTACGACTCGAGGTCTCGGCCAGTCTCGGAAGAGAAATACTCGCTGAGCGAAGTTCACCCGTTGGGCTTGCATGAAAGAATGTTGGTGGAATCTTTTCAGTGTACGGGAGTACACAGCTCGTGACAACTCGCAAAGTTCACAGACAGATCCCGTACCGGAACCTGAAGTCGTGTCACCGAACGCAATTGCAGTAGCTGTACGCACAGCGGCGTTCGTGAACATCGCAGTCTCGCCGAAACTTTCACCGGCACGGTATGCGAAGATCCTCGGACCCATCAAGTTCATGTCGGGCTTTTCACGAGTACTGACACTTCTACGTTTACTGGCAGCACTGTCACCTCGACGCTTTTTGTCTGGCTGCGTACGTTTCGCACCATAAATGCCGACAGTGCCTTGTAGGACAAGGTAAAATACATCGCCTTTATCACCTTGGAAGAAGATCGCTTCACCCTCTTGATACTGACTGAAGCGCAAGTATCGGAGAACTTCGCGCATTGTTTTGTCGTCTACCCCTCGACACGTTTTGGGCTGCGTGTGTCGAACCCATGCAAGTAATAGATCCAACTCGGCGTAGGAAAAACTGGCTGCCATCCACTTGTCATCGTCGTTAGAAACTCGGTGTTGGTTAGCTAGCAATCGCCTCTTAGTCTCAGCTGAAAGTAGTAATTGTCGAGCTTCTTCGTGTACATCGACACCCGCGTCGATCAGAGCTTGCAAGTCCACTCGATTCAGTGTACTCTCTTTCCATCGACGAAATCCTCGCGCTTGGTGGCGGTTTGTCCAAAGGCCAAGTACAGCTTGAAGCACCAGTGCGTTCTGTTGGCCTTGTGAAAGATTTTCAGGAGCATTAATCGACTCGGAGACCGCTGTTAGTAGGCTATCTAGATGGTCGTCATCGGCTGAGAGCATGTTCTTCGCTGATCTAGTGAATGCCGTCGCTCGCGAAGTAGCACGTCGAATTAAATTTCGATTTCCAACAGGTTTAGTGGCTTTGACCTTGGTTTTCAGATACTGCTCTCGATTCTGACCACGCTGCAATAGAGATACACGAGCTGGTAATCCAGATACATTAGCCACAGCAATCGAGCCATCCTTGCGAGCTGATGCAGGCGCTGCCATGAATTCCTGTTTGTGCTGTTGCGGAGTTGTCAGCGTCTAGTGGTGTTCATTACTACTGCCTGTAGTAGTCGAATCAGTATCAATGTAGCATGATACGGCAATGGAGTACTACACCTCTGGTCGGTTGTTGACTACATTTAGAGCTTGCTAACTGCGTATACATGTATACTGTAGATTGTAGATAGAAAGCTCATTTTTGTCAGTATACTCTCCCTCTTCAATCCCCTGGCAGTTTAGTTGCGCGTGGCGTCGAAGGTGTCCTTGACCTTGTCCATGAAGTCTTCCGTGTACAAGTAGTGGTCCGGGGTCACGTTGGAGCCGTGGATGCAGATAGCCAAGTCCTTGGTCATGTGGCCGGCCTCCACCGTCTTGATCACGGCGTCCTCCAGGCCCAGAGAGAAGTTAACGAGCTCCTGGTTGCCGTCAAGCTTGCCGCGGTGGGCGAGACCACGCGTCCAGGCGTAGATCGAGGCAATGGGGTTGGTGCTCGTCTTCTTGCCCTGCTGGTACTGGCGCCAGTGACGCGTGACCGTGCCGTGAGCGGCCTCAGCCTCCACCGTCTTTCCATCGGGAGCAACCAGAACACTGGTCATCAGACCAAGCGAGCCGTAGCCCTGGGCGACGATGTCCGACTGGACGTCACCGTCGTAGTTCTTGCAGGCCCAGACGAAGCCGCCGTCGCTCTTAAGAGCCTGGGCGACCATGTCGTCGATCAGACGGTGCGTGTACGAGATGCCGGCGGCGTCGTACTTGGCCTTGAACTCGCTCTGGTACACCTCCTCGAAGATGTCCTTGAAGCGGCCGTCGTACTTCTTCAGAATGGTGTTCTTGGTGGACAGGTACAGGTCCTGGTTCTTGCTCAGAGCGAAGGACAGGCACGACTTGGCGAAGCCGTAGATGCTCTCGTCCGTGTTGTACATGGCCAGACCCACGCCGGGGCCCTTGAAGTCATACACCTCGAACGTCTGCTTGTCACCGCCGTCCGCGGGCGTGTACACGACCTCGAACTTGCCCGGACCAGGGGCAATGAAGTCCGTGCTCTTGTACTGGTCACCGAAGGCGTGACGGCCCACGACGATGGGCTTCTTCCAGCCAGGCACAAGACGCGGCACGTTGGAGATGACGATGGGCTCACGGAAGACCGTGCCGTTGAGGATGTTACGGATCGTGCCGTTGGGCGAGCGCCACATCTTCTTGAGCTTGAACTCCTCCACACGCTGCTCATCAGGAGTGATGGTCGCGCACTTGATGCCGACGTTGTGCTCCTGGATGGCGTGGGCAGCGTCGATGGTCACCTGGTCGTTGGTGGCGTCACGGTGCGGCAGACCCAGGTCGAAGTACTCGATGTCCAGGTCAAGGTACGGGTGGATGTACTTGTCCTTGATCTGCGACCAGATGACGCGCGTCATCTCATCGCCGTCAAGCTCCACAATGGGCTTGTGCACCTTGATCTTCTGGCTGGTGGCGAAGCCGCGGCGCGCGGGAGCGGCCATCGAGCGGACGGTCTTGGCGAACATGACGAAAAAGTGAGGAGTCTGGTCTTCCGCTTCGAATTGAAGAGTGAGAACAGGGGGTCGAAGCAGAACCGCACGATCCCAATCCTGGTTGTCAAATCAGAGCCAATAGTATTAAGAAAAATGTAATATTGAATGTAGTAGTTTGAGTATGGATTGACAACTGTGAGAATAGTATAACTATTTACTATTTTGTAAATATGCGCAACCACAGAAAGCATAAAGGAAAACAAAAATCCACTCTTACGAGCGGTGCCTAGATTTCTCTGTGTGTGGTCGATGTATCTACAAGCATGCGGTACGATGATCATGTGCGTTCTCCACTACTACTGTAGTACATGTTGCTATAAATAGAGAACAGAAGTATTACTACGCTGTAGTAGTACTCATATTTCATTGATAGGACGCCAGGTTTGATTACTGAAGCCCTTCCCTTTTCTGGCAACGAAGTACGTCACACAATCATGCAATGAGACCTGATCAAGTCGTTGATTGGCCAAGAGCCCGCTTCAACGCGTTAAACCAAAATGCGGCGCAAGACTCGAAGCTCCCAGCCTCTCATTGCCCTCGCACTCCTTCCTGCCTTCATCCCTGCTCCTCCCTTCATGTGATTTCTCAACCATCATCATGCATTTACATCCACAAACGGTCTGTATGTATCTCCCTGCCTACAATTGAATGCGCTTCCCTAAATGGTCTGGGACTGTGGCTCTGTTGGCGTGCACGGCGCGGAACCTTCGGGACTACCAGGGCTCATAGGCACGGGTGGCGGACTGCCGGGGCTGCCCACGCTCTGTGGACTCCTCGGGGACGCTGATGCAGCCGAACTCGAAGCTGGAGGAGTATCCGAGCCGTTAGCCTTGGACGGAGACGCCTTCGAGGACGTCATCGAGTTTTCCTTCGAGCCAGGAGACAGCGGCACGCCGTCACCGTCTCCAGACTCCTCAATGTACTCCTCCTCCACAAACTCTTCGTCTTCATGAATGGTTCCTTGCTTGAAGTCGCCCGTCTCTTCATCAAACTCCATGTCAGCCATCTCGGGCTTCCAGTCTCCCAGTCCTTGGTACGAGAAGCGGTCAAAGTGCTTCTGCTCGGACGGAGACGACGGCAACGACACCGGCGAGTCCGGCATGATCTCTTCACGTGCCTCGCGCATCTTGGCAATAGCGCGAGATAGATGGCTCTCGTCAGTCACGTCCTCCATGCGATGCGGAGGGCGCGGGACTTCCATCTCCATAGCCAGCAGTTTGTCCCAGTCAATCTCTGCGAAGAACGGGTGCTGCTTGATCTCCTCGACACCGTCGGGTCCACAGCCAAGACGGTGCTCTGGGTCTTTCGTCAGCAGCTTCATAATCAGATCCTGAGCTTCCGGGGTGAAGCGGTCGCTGAATTCCGGCTCCTCCTTCAAAATCTTGTCAAACAGGATGGTTGGCACATTGTGACGGAACGGCGAGTCGCCCTGAATCATCTCGTACGCCAAGATACCCAGCGCCCACCAGTCCACAGCCTTGCCGTAGCCTTCTTTCATAATCAACTCGGGCGCCAAGTACTCGCACGTGCCCACAAACGAGCTCGTTCTTTCGTTGTCATCCATCTCCTCCTTCGAAAGACCAAAGTCCGTGCACGCCACATTGCCGTCCGCAGTAATGACGATGTTCTCTAGTTTCAAATCGCGGTACAGGATGTTCGACGTGTGCAGATGCGCGATAGCGAGCAGGATCTCGGCCAGATAAAACCGAGCACGCTTGATACTGAATCGACCGCGACGTCGTAGCACCTGACGTAGCGACCCACCGCTGTAGTACTCCATCACCATGTAAAGCTTGTCCTGGTTCTGGAAGGCGTACTTCAGCTGGACGATGTACGGGTGGTTGGCCTCCTGCAGGATACGGCGCTCTGCCATCGTCTGAGTGACCAGATCCTTGTTCATCACCCACTCCTTCTTCAGCACCTTCATAGCGTACAAGTGGCCAGCGTCTGCGCCATCCTTCTTCAACACCAACAGCACCTTGCCGCAGGCACCGCGGCCAATGACCGTGACGAGCTCGAAATCATTCACAGACATCTTGCCGGGCTTGGCTGATCCACTAAATACGCTCTCCTTCTCACCCGTACGGACAGCACGGGGTCTCGACCAGTGGATGAGTGAAGGCAGCGCCCGACACGTCAAACAGAGACGCACCTGGCCTTCGTGACGTGTGTTCTCTACAGTCGAACACTTCTCACAGCAAGGATTCTGACACGTGCGGCAATGCCGGCGCCAACGACGCATGTTGAATGGACCCTTGCACAAGTAGCAAGCCTTCTCCATGCCGCTATTTACGTTTTTCACGCGGAAACCTGACCATCTCGCCTTGAAGCTCGCATACACCGATGCCACGACAGTCTGCAGCAAGTCCACGTCCGAATTCGTGCGGCCTGCCGACAAAACCACGCAACCCAAGGGGGGTTCTCTCGACTTCATGCGTTTCAACGCCTGTACACCGTCAGGTGATGACAAGTAGGCGATGCACCACTGAGCAATCATCTTTCGTAATGTATACGAGTCGTCCGATGAAATGTGGTGTGTAGACTGCAAGAAGGCGACTCCACTAATGTGACGCTGCATCTCCTTCATGTGCGACCGTAAAGCTTCCACCAGCAGACTCCCGCCATCTCGGTATGCCACGATAAACACGTGCGTGGCTCTGGAAGTCAACACGTGGTTGCGCCAGCCCGTCATAAACCGCTGCACAGCACTCCTCATCTGCAATAGTGAAAATAAATATTAGTCTGCTTGTCCTTGAAAATTTTACTATAAAAAACTTACGTCGATTTCTCCAGACCGCATCGAATCCTTGAAGATGTCGTCAAATAGCACAATGCCGAGCTTGTCTTCTTTGGCCTTCATTATATACGGCAGCATGGATCCCAAACTGCCCTTGAAGATACCGCCACCTTCAGACCCTGATCGAACACACAGACGAGCACTCCAAATGCCTGCTGGACATCCATCGCTGTCGCCGATAAACACCACGAGTCGGTCAGAAAACAAGGCCGTTCTGGACAGGAAGACGCTGCACTGGATCGTTTCATCGTCCTACAAATCATATCAGACCAATCCATTAGAATGTAGCCATCTCTAAAAAGATCTCGCCCAGCGCCACTTACATGGGACGTTGTGACTTCGTGGAAGGTCTCCATAAGTGTCTGCATTTTTCCCTGCACATTCTTAGTGGCTGCTTCCAGCAATCCCCCTGGAGGCGGCAGTGGCGGCTCGGGAGGCTCCACGTACGAGCTACGAGAGCTGACAGCGGGCGATGGACTGCTGTCTGGGTCGTCCTCACCGGCCACCGAGTCCTGCCGCGAGCGGTTGTAGCGACTGCTCTCCGAGTCGTCGTTATAGTCGTCACCTTCGTGCTCCGAGCGGTCATCCTCGCCTGTGGAGCTGGCCCCGCTGCGGCTGAAGATGCTGAAGTTGGTAGTGAAGCTAAGCCCCACACTCTTGCGCCGCACCGCCTCACGGATGTTGCTCATGGCTGCTACTGGAGACTTCTTCATACTGAGTGCTCTTACAGACGTCTGCACACTTGAAGAGAGCTTCTAGAGGCGCAGAAGAGCAGCAGCACGTCCTGCAGCGAATTCGAAGGCGATCGCCACGTGTGAGGCCTCGATAGATAGCGGAGACGCTGCTGCGCTCGGTGCCGTGCTGTGTGTCCCCGTACTGGGAGTGGAGGAGGCCAGGCGTCGCGTCAAAATAGGTGCCTCCGAGCGGGTGTTTGGCAGCCTGCAGCTTCGTCTGTGGGGAGAGAGGCTGGTGCAACGGGGGCGAGTTTGATAAGTTCTTGCTTTGACTTGAGATTTATAAAGTTCATGGCCTAACCCCTATCTGTTACAGGTGGTGGAAAAATCAGGAGTTAGATAAAACGCTCAGGATTGGTGAAAACAGCTTTTTAGTGAAGCCATTTGGGAAGTTGAGCTTCACGTTGCATGACTTCACAAAAAAAAAGCTGTTTGCACCAATCGTGAGCACGACATGTGACTTGCAGCGTTTTCAAAAATTTTCTGAAAACGTCATAAAGCACTTTTCCTGAAAAAAGCTCTTGCCTTGACTGCTCATTGCTTGTGGCCCACCATAATAAAAAAAGATCAAAAGTGGGCCGAAACCAATGCGCACTTTTTCTATGCAAAGTACTTTTTATTCAAAAAGCGATTTTATAAAATGTTTTTTTGTGACTTGATGGTGAGCATGAACTCAACTCGAATTCCTCGATGTATGTACCGGAAAAACTGGGCTTTTGACTATGCTGAAGTGCAAGCGAACACTGTAGTCCCTACTGTCCTCCGTACACCAGAATCCATGTTTTTTTATTGTCGTTGATGCCATAAGCTGAGACAGCGGCATACATTATAGTGACAGCTCACTCGCATTTGCTTCATCTCAAAAAGGAAAAGCCAAGATGATACTGAATGCAGTATAATTAATGTTTCTTATCTGCTTGAAGGCAACTGCCATGCTTATTCATCTGCTGTTCTTTGGGCAGTTGTGGTGGAGCTGAAAGCATGTGAAACCTCGATGGTGGTTTCGGTGCAGGGCATTTCATTATAGTAATGAGCAAAATCTTTGGCTCCAGAAGCATTTGAAAGGTTCCAACCTACATACATTGTAGTGACAGTTCCTGATAACTGGGTGGCACAAAACCTCAGGACTTGCCCTAAATAACGTCAGGAGTCGCTGCAAGTCGCATCAAGTGCTGCTTCTGGAACTTAGTCATCACGTCAGCCCATCGACTGTACACGCCTATTTGTGCGGATGCTAAGCCCAGCGCACTAAAAAGCCCGTCGTTCACGCGTAGCCCAGATAATCCCACGAACGCCACTGGCAATTCAAGCAGCTTCTTCACTGTCGAAAGCATCGTGCCACGGTGCATCATGTAATCTAACGGGAACGCTAGCAGAATGCTTAATAACCAAAACCCGTTGCAACTGCGTCTCAATCTCCGCATGAGCGGTCCCCGTGACGATACGCCTAGCACGCGCGTGCAGAGCACGACGTAATTCTCAATAAAGTAGAAGAAGAAGAAGCACAGGATGCGCAGCCTTCGTAGCACCCTCACCGCACGGAGAGGCTCTCGAACATGGCGGTAAATGTCTGCCATCTCTAAAAACTGCAGGAAGCGGAAAAACCGACGAGCGTCGCCGAAGATCAGCTCCGCTCGGCCCAGTGACGCTATCGCCCTCCTTTTCCAGTCCGATGCCGGCTTCTTCAGTTCATGTGGCGATGGAGTCTTCTCCGGCTCATTATCGCATTGTTGCATGTGGCTGGAGGTGCTGCCTTCCATTTCCCAGAGCTGAATCAGTGCCCATTTCGTGAATTTGGAGCCATACTGAAGCAGGCGGTAGAGCTTGCTGCGGCTGTCTGTCGGTAACGCGTCAAATGTTAGCTAATACCCCTCGTACATCCGTCATACTAGCTAAAGATTCGTACCCGTCGTGGACAGGAAGAAGACAGCCTTGGTGAGGGCATCGTCCTTGAGCTCCATGAAGGGATCGAGTTTTTAATGTTGACTGTCAACAATTGACAGACGGAAGGCTGATAATTCCGGATAACGCAATTTTCACCCAATCAACAGCTTTAATGCTTTATAGTAGGATCTCTACATGCATATTCGCGGGTCCCAAGCACTGGGGGGAAGCACAAGCTGGAAGCTAAAGCGGCGGACACCGGGGCGATGGCTGCAGGCAGCGGACTGACCAAGAACCAGCGGCGGCGGCTCAAGAAGCGTGCGCAGAAGCAGGCAGAGGCTAATGGCGTCAAAATCGAGCCTGCTAATACCAGCAACGGCACCACCAAGGCGGAGAAAGAGACAGCTCTTGCACCCCCTCCAGATGTGGAAGTCGAGTACGTGAGCGCCGATCTCAGCAAGGAGCTGGCACTTCCACAGGAAGATCCAGCCTACGAGGAAATGATGCGCGTTTTTGGCAAGTTTTCGTCCGCTGAAGAGCTCTGCGGCGCTACGGACAACGAGGTGCGTCCAAGGTGCAGGATCTAGGCATGTATATCCAATTTATTGAGAATTTTCTTGAATTATTTTAGGACGGAAAGGATGACGACAAGAAGGAAAAGGATGGAGCTGACGGAGACGACGATCAGGCGAAGGAGGAGGCGGAAGAAGAGCAGATTTTGTCCAGGAAAGCTCGCAAAAAGAGCAAACGCCTGAGTGTGGCTGAGCTCAAGCAGCTGGTGGCCTACCCGGATGTGGTGGAGGCTCACGACGTCACGTCGGCAGACCCTCGGCTGCTTGTGTATTTGAAGTCGTATCGCAACACGGTCCCCGTGCCGCGTCACTGGTGTCATAAGCGAAAGTATCTTCAGGGCAAGCGTGGCTTTGAGAAGCAGCCGTTCCAATTGCCAGAGTTTATTGCTCAGACAGGTATTGCTGAAGTGAGGGATTCAGTTGCAGAGGATGACGACAAGAAGAGAAACAAACAGCGTGCCAGAGAGCGCGTGCAGCCCAAGATGGGACGTGTGGATATCGACTACCAGGTGCTACACGACGCGTTCTTCCGCTTCCAGACCAAGCCCAAGCTCACTCAATTGGGTGATGTGTACGTTAACTTATCGGCAATTGTTGCTTAGATTATTGTACTGAGCAGCATTGACCTTATGTTACTTTCTGTTCACATTTTGCAGGTACTATGAAGGCAAGGAGTTCGAGGTAAAACTCAAGTCTAAGGTGCCGGGTCAGCTCTCAGATGAACTTAAAGCAGCACTAGGTATGGTGGAAGGTGTCCCTCCTCCATGGCTACTGAATGTACAGCGATATGGCCCGCCGCCAGCATACCCGAACCTGAAGATTCCAGGTTTGAACGCTCCTATTCCAGAGGGTGCGAGTTTCGGCTATCATCCTGGCGGCTGGGGCAAACCCCCTGTGGACGAGAATGGTGTTCCTCTTTACGGCGACGTATTCGGCAAGACAACTGAATCAGAGAAGCAGGTAAGGGTACTGGGTAGCATGTTGCTGTAAGTATTGGTGAGCTGACAGGTTCTATGCTGCAGGGAGAAGAAATTAACCGAGAAAGATGGGGAGAGCTGGAAGAACAAGAAGGTTTGCATAGCCTAGCAGGAGAAATATGGCTGTAGACAAGTCGCTAACAATTTTTCTTGAATGTAGAAGAAGAAGAGGAAGAAGAGGGTGAGGGAGAAGAGGAGCAGACAGAAGGCGCCATGGAAGGCAATGGGGACGTTGACGGTCTTGATGCTACTGGCTTGGAGACCCCTCTTGTGGACGGCATCTCCAGTGTTGCTTCCGGCCTCACCACGCCTGGTGTCGTGGATCTGCGCAAGGGCATCCGGTACGTTGGGATTGTCAAAGTGTGTTAATTTTCGCTAACCTCTTGCATGTGACTTTGCCGAGCAGAGGAACAGAAACGCCCGATGTCCCACAGCAGCTCTACACTGTACTGGAACAGAAGGAGGTATGTGATGTATCGCTGTTATACTGTCTTGGATGGGAATGTACCGCTAATGCTCCTTTTCATCGTGTATTGTAGACGTCAGTCGGTACATCGCTCTACGGTTCAGGACATGCGTATGTTGTTCCAGGTGGAACCGAGGAATCAAGCGGCACTCGCACTGAGACTGGTCGCGTTAGACGTCGCTTTGAAGACGCGCCACCGTCAGAGTCTGCCAACCCCGTGGAAGACGAAGACGAGGCTGCTAAAAAGAAAAAGAAAGCCAAGACCGACAAGAGCAAGAAACTTAAGGATTTCAAATTCTAAGTGTAGGTATCTCACGTGCTTCTGCAGTAGACAGCAACGTACAACCAACTTGGCAAACCCAACCCAAACAGATTTTTTGTCCGAAATGCTGCTGTCCTGTGTAGCTGGCTGGTTAAATAGAAGTCGCCTAAAGGGGCGGGAGCCCCATGGCCTCGCGCAATTCCATGATCTGCCGTCGCTCCTCCGGGGGAAGCGACTGGATGATCTCGGGTGCCAAGTTCTGCACCTGCTCCAGCAGCTCCTGCTGCTCTGGGTCCAGCTTTTCCATCAGATCATTTGACACGCCCTAAGGTTGCAGCGTTAAAGTAAGTTTAAAAAGCATTAAGAGCGTAATATAAGCTTTGTAGAGAGCGTACGATGGCATTAATAGGTGCAGACGCTGACGCCGTGCGCTCCTTGATCATTCCGAGTCGGAGCTGCGCCTGAGCGACAGCTCGTGCCAACTCCGGGTGATCCTGCAACAGTCGACGCGTCTCCGCTGGGTCACTCTCATTGCACTGCTTGAGCTGGTACACGAGCTCGTACACCTCGGCGTCCGTCAGGTCCTTCACACTCGTTGCCTTAGCTTCCATCACTGCAATGGACTCTGTATGCTTCAACAGAGGTATTCGACCATCAATATGACGTATCATAGGCAACTGTAGAGCCTTAAATGGTGTACCATTCGTGTAAATTGGGTTGACGTCCATCGACCACCCACCGGATGCTGCGTGCGTCTCAATCGTCGCTCCGGTCGCTGCTCTTCCGCCCCCACCGCTTCAGCACCGTCACCCTCGAAGCTCCAGCAGCAGCAGGCGAGATGAACGTGACTCGCCACAACTTCGCCAAGCACTTTAAAGACCTTCAGAAGGATCTACAGCTGCCCACTTGCCGCTTCATAGCCATTGACACGGAGTTCACAGGTCTGTCGCCCAATGAGTTTGAGCGCGAACAATACCTAGACACACTAGAGGAGCGCTACCACAAGGTGAAGCGCGCGGGCGAGAGCTTCCTCATCACGCAGTTCGGGCTCTCCACCGTGCACGTGGATCAGAAGGATCAGTTCCACATCAAGACGTGGAACTTTTACGTATTCCCGAGACCTTATGGCTCACTGGACGAGCGCTTCTTGTGCCAGGCCTCAAGCTTACAGTTTCTATCGGAGCATGGCTTCGACTTCAACAAGTTCATTGGAGACGGCATCCCATTCGTCAATCTGTCCAAGACTCCAGCTATGAAGAAGCGTCTGCAGCGCCGTATCGATGGACTGACTAAAGTGAACAAGAACTTGCAGCTTTCTGACGACGGTGTGGCCTTCCAAAATGAAGTCAAGCAGCAGTTGGACGAGTGGATCGCTGGAGGAGCCAAGAAGGGTCAGAAATTGCTCGTGCCCACGAGGAACTCGTTCTACTCGATGATCGTACACGAGACTGCGCGTGCCAAGGCCAGTTATCTGTACACAGAGTCCGCGGAAGGTGGTGTGGAAGTGTCATATGTGTCAAAGAAGATCAAAGAGGAATTGATCGCTGCCAAGGTGAAGGAGATGAAGAAAGAGATGGAGGACGCGATCGGCTTCTCCAAGGTGATCGAGACGTTGAGTGAGAGCAAACTGCCCGTTGTTGGACACAACGCGCTGCTGGACTTTGTGTACGTCTTCCACCAGTTTTACAAACCCCTCCCAGAGACTCTGGCGGAGTTCAAAACGCAGCTTCTGGAGCTCTTCCCGACCATCTACGACACGAAACATGTTACGCTCCGTTCTCCTCTTGGCGAGAAGCTGAAGTCAACGGGTCTGTCGTCGTTGTTCGAGTACATGCGCGAGAATGTCAAGCCTGAGCCTGAAAGTCTGATTCCCAGCGATGAGCGCTTCGATACTTACCGTGAGGCTCTAAAGGCGGAAGCTGACGGCAACGAGAGCTTGCTGTGTCACGAGGCTGGCTTCGATGCGTTCATGACTGCCGTGTGCTTCCTTGGTCTCTTAGCCCACGACGCCAAGGGTGAATTACCTGACCAACTCGTACCTAAGGAAGGCAGCTCTGCTCGCCTGAAAGTGCGCCTGGAAGAGCTCGAGAGCTTCAAGAACCAGCTGAACTTGATGGTATCGGACCAGAGCTTCCTTGACCTTGGCAACGTTGACCAGACGATCGATCGCACTCGTGTGTACCGTGTGACCAGCACTACGAAGCGACGGATCCAGCATGTGCGCATGGAAGACGTGTTCCAGTCTTCTAAGGTGCAGCGTGTCGTGCGTGAAAGCGATCAAGACGCGTTCGTGGTGCTCACGGAGCCTGCTGCAGTGAACAACGAGGTGAAGACTGAACTGGGCTTGAACATCACCACGTACGACGAACATGTAGCTGCTGAGGCTGAGAAGGCTCGTCAGGAGAAGGAGGAGGCTGACCAGAAGATCTTCGAGAAAATCTCAGCTGCCCGTGGTTCAACAGGTGGTGAGACCAAGGAGGAGGCATCCACGTGGAGTAGCTGCACCATTTCGTAGACGTAGCTAGAGAGGGAGTTTTGTCTGACCCAATAAGATACTTATAGTATGCTTGATTCGTTGACGAAAGTGGGTTTCGTGAATGAAATCATAGGAAGTACAAGTACTTAGTCCCAATCAAGAAGTAGGACGTGGTTGCTGACAAGTTATCAGTGATAACTAACTTTTTGCTTATCACTGACATGCGAAGGACAGTGTGGCAATGTGTTTATCTTATCATCAGGATGAAGTCGCCCACGCCATTTCATAGAACGTAGATAGATAGATAGATAGATAGAGAGAGAGAGAGAGAGAGAGAGATGAACAGCTAGCTGCTGAAAGAGAGATTCCAGGGCTAGTGTGATAGCAATATATACCTTCTTTTTTTTGACGTGGACGCTCTCCACGCCGCTTTTGCCGGTCCATTGGCTGCATATCTAGGAAGCCGTTTTTTGGTGCTGAGGTTCATATAACCGTTTCGCGCCCATGAGCATCGACAGCGAACAGCGCGGCGTAAGTGCGGCAGCGACGGCTGCCGCTGAGTGCGAGGCCAAGCGAGCCGAGGTGCAGCGTCTGCGAGGACATCTGGACAAGCTCAGGGCCGGGGAAGACGACGAAGACGCGCTGCTGCTGGCACTCGCTCAACCCGTGAGCACCACCGACCCGCTTTCGTGTCTCTGCTGCTGCAAGTTCAAGCGACTTGGTCATAGCTACGTAAGTGCGGTCTTAAGTAGTGTTAATGCTGCACAGTCTTACGCAACGTCCTGTAGATTCTGCATGAACGCCGTGTGGGGTCTGCTGATGGCACGAAGACCAAACTCGTCATTGTAGGTCCGCATTGGATCGGAGTGTTGGTCACTGTGGGAATCATTCTGGTGTCTACAGCCATGTTCCTCTCTCAGCACGTGGAGACCATGGCGTGGTATAACACGTTGATCACGCTTGGACTTTGCAGCGTGACGCTCTACTATCTGTTCCAGACAACATGCACAGACCCAGGTATTATCCGTCCACCGCGACAGAAGGATGTCTCGCAGACTGAAGACGAGAGTGAAGGCATGGAGCTGGAAGCTGGACAAGCTCCAGTAGTTGAGGGAGCAATGCTGCCTGCTGAGGCTTTTGGCCCTCGTCGCCCGTCACGACGTCGGTATTGCGATATCTGCGGCATCGAGCAGGACCGCTCAACGGACCATTGTGAAGACTGTGGAGTGTGTATCGCTGGCTATGACCATCACTGTCCGTGGATGGGCAAATGTATCGGCCGAGACAACATGCACGCCTTCAAGATGTTCAACGTGGCGTGGGTCGTGTACGTTTGCTTTGTGCTGTTCATCGCCATCTTGAGCGTCGACTGGGGTCATACTGCTGTACAAACACTGAAACGCACAGCATCAGGCGAGTGGGTGCCTACGCGGAGTCCATAGAGTGACTAGAGCATTGAATGCTTGCAAATATATTACTTCTTTGGTTAGTTAACCGCGCCGTTGGCAGCTTGCTTCTTGTTTTTGTTTTTCTTGCGCTTCTTCTTCTGCGCGGTACCCGTCGAGTTGACTGGGTTTGAAGACGTGGTGGCAGGAGTCTCACTCTGCTTGGGCTTCTTCACTTCCTTGTTGGCATTAGACGTGATCGAGGGCTTGGAAGCCTTGGCTTTCTCCTCCGACACTTCCTCTGAGTCACTAGACGATGGGGACACCTAGAAATCCACCACGACTGTCAGCACTGATGGTAGATACCAGAAGAGCTTTACTACACATGCAATGATATGGATGTTGCACAGTTATGACTCGTATGATTCCGACGGGACAGACCACAAGAGCCTTTTACAGACGCAATAGGTAGGCGCTGCTTAAATTGCCACCTCGCTGGAGCAAACCTTCCCCAGATACTCCGCCACTCCTCAAAGAGAGCAGCAGTCGTTTGGATCACAGCCGCATCCAACATAGTGAGGCAGCCACAGCACCTTGCCCTACGCCCGCACGGAGACAGCCTTAAGGACCATGCGCGAGTATTGAGACGAGAAGAACTCTCGCCATAAAAGCATACACTTTCCTATCCCATCCGGTCTGGACCCCCGCGATATCGAAAAAGGACCACGGGGGTAATTTACAGATGGGAACAACTCTTCATACAGTTCTACTGTTCTCTTCATAGTACTCACCTCGTCCCAGCTCTTCTGGGCCTCCTTCTTCTCCTCACGAGCACGCTTCTTGCTCTTCTTGGGGGCTTGCGGAGGGATAATTGCCTCCTCCTCGACCAAGTCGACGGAAGGGCCTGGCTGGAAGTACCCACTGAGGTTCACGACGCCCGATCCCTTAGCCAGGTAGAACTTAACCTTGTGGCCAAAAACCAGGTCCAGCTTGACCTGCAGCGGCTGCTTGGCGCCCAAATGAGCCACCGCACCCTTCCAGGACTTGCCATCGAGCTGCTGCGTCTCCAGACCCAGTGCCACCTGTGCTTCGAGAGAAGACGCGCCACACGTGGCGTTCACCACGTTGAGCACAAAGCCCTCGGGCACATTCACGACCGCAGCCTTGGTCTCCGTCACCTCGCAGCCCCAGAACGCCACCATGTTTGGTAATGAAGCGGTTGCTATAACTGGAGAAGAAGATACGCCTCGTTTATGACCAATAGAATGAGTGGTGAGGAGGATGGTGTGGTGCACACAAATGTGTGACGTGTGCGAGTTGAAGTGGTTGAGGAAGTGTGAAGATCCCCTGTACAATGTTAACGTCGCAAAGAGCACATGGGATAAGAGTTTTATTTACTGTTAGGCTCCAGCATTTTATTTACGACCCACTCGATGAGTAGTGTTGGGAGGATTACCAGCGTGGTGGTGTTTATGATTGAAATTGCTTTGTATTATCTGCGGATGACGATTTCGGATGGGATTCGTTTATTGTATCGTGCCTGTGGTCAACAATCTTGTTAATGCGGCAACGGCGGCTTATCAATTCGCTCGCGTAGTCGAGTCTCAGTCTTCATTTTCGCCAACAGTTCGCGCATCGAAATGAAGTCTATCATTGGTCTCACCGCTGCTGCCTTCGCAATCACTTCTTCCGACGCTTACACCCCGGGAAATATAAGAGGTCTCGTCAACCCCACAGGCCCAGCGTCAGGATCAGCCGAAACGCCGACGCAGACGTTGGTCGACGGGTCAAGCAAGTCTACAGCGGCCTCTAGTGAAGCGACACCATCGTCTCATGACTCCTCGGCAGGCAACGATGCGTTGCGTTGTTCCAGCAAATGCCTCGACGTGTACAGTCCTGTACTGGGCGACGACGGCATCATGTACCCGAGTTACTGCGCCATGGAGCTGGCGAAGTGCGAAAAGAGCGGCAAGGAAGACGATTGGTACGCACGCTACAAGGAGCTGTACGGCTCGAGTCGCGCAGGACACGATGACTACACTGGTTTTCGTCGTCCCTATCCATACTACTCATTCGGTCATGAGACGCCGTCCACAGATGTTTAAGCGTGTGTGAAGATTACACGCCCACGCCACTCGCTGAGACTTCATCGGCGGCACGTATCCATCTAAATCATCGCGAGTAAGCAAAAAATGACAACACCTTCGTCGTTGACTTCATGTACTCACGCTCCAGTACTTCTCCGCGCCATGATAAACTAGGTAGCAGCACACCGATTCATAGACATGCATGGTGTGCATCTAGAAGCAGTGTTGCTGTGGCTTCATCCTAATCGGCATCTAGTATCGATTCGATATATTCTCCGAATTGTAACCCAACAACCCATGTACTTACCCCGACATTACCTCCCAGCAGTCCTAGTAGCGTAGCTGCTGGGGGTACAAGCAGCAAACTGCCATCGTTTGTATCTGAAAACCGATGTACTGGCGTGAAGGCAAATCTCGAGCCCACAAAAATCTGTGACGTGTGAGCACGTTGAAGTGATCTCTAACCGTTACAGAACCGTTTTGTTTACGCCGCCTCCAAAGTTGGAAGCTCCAACGGCGGCACTGTGCTATCTTTTACAAAAGGTCTCGCGTCATTAAGGAGAAACGTTCTCGTTGCCTGTCCAGCCCTTTCAGTCAGCTGACGCAACCTCGGGACTGAGTTAATCAGCTGTAACGGACTATTAGTCAGTGACTAAAAGTCAGTCCGAACAGCAAAATTGCAAATGGTTTCTCGAAGTCGTTCCGGTGACATACGAGGAGACGTGCGTTTTTCCTTAGAAATCAATTAAGTGGGTGCAGATACGCACCTAGACTTCGTCTCCTCTGCCTCTACCTAACGATAAGCACTGCCTCCTCTGAAGGTTTTTACCATTCTCCATTTTGCTTTGAGCTTCCCAAGTGGCCGCCCTCCTTCAAGTCGCTCCAGGATGAAACTCATCGTTTGTCTTCTGCTCGGCGCCGTCGCAAGTACAAACGCGGACTATGAGCCGTCAGGCACCACCGTTTGCCCGTCCCTGTGCACGGACCAATTCGAACCTGTGTGCGGTTCCGACGGTGTCACGTACTCGAACGAGTGTTATCTGCTCCTCGCAGACTGCGAAAACTCCGAGAAGATCACCAAAGCGTACGATGGAGAGTGCCTCACTGAGACGACGCCGTCCTCGACCGATGGCAATGTGGTATGCAACGACGAGTGCCCCGAGAACTTCAAACCCGTCTGTGGGTCGGACGGTGTAACTTACTCGAACGACTGCACTCTCGAGTATGCCCAATGCACGAGTGGTGGTGCCATCACCAAAGTGTCCGATGGCGAATGTTCCACCTCGAGTCCTGGCTGCTCGGACGTGTGTCCCGAGATACTCAAGCCCGTGTGCGGCTCTGATGGAGTCACGTACCCGAACGAATGCTTTCTGGGCATCGCAGACTGTGAAAGCCCAGATGAAATTACTAAAGCCTACGATGGAGAGTGCCGCTCTGAGACGACGCCGTCCTCATGCAATGATGTGTGCCCTGAGAACTACCAACCTGTGTGTGGGTCGGACGGTGTGACTTACTCGAATGACTGCACGCTCGATTATGCTGAGTGCTCGAGTAATGGCGCCATCACTAAAGTGTCCGATGGAGAATGTGACAGTGACTGCCCGGACGTGTGTCCCGAGATACTCCAGCCCGTCTGTGGCTCTGATGGAGTCACATACCCGAACGAGTGTTTTCTGCGGCTCGCGGACTGTGAGACCCCAGAGAAGATTACCCAAGCACACGAAGGAGAGTGCGTCGATACGACGTCATGCGTTGATCAATGCCCCGCAATCTACAAACCAGTCTGCGGGTCGGACGGCGTAACTTACTCGAACGACTGTACTCTCGAGTATGCTCAGTGCACAAGTGACGGTGCCATCACCAAAGCCTCCGATGGAGAATGCTCTGGCTGCTCGGAGGTGTGCATCGAGCTATTCGACCCTGTGTGCGGCTCTGATGGAGTCACGTACTCGAACTCGTGCTTCTTGAAAATTGCCAACTGCAAGGATTCCAGCATCACTCAAGCTCACGAGGGAGCCTGCACTACCGAAGGAGGCTACAAGGGTAACAATTCGACTGAATCAAATCAGGAGACCAAAGGTGGCAAGGAGTCATCGTCATGCCCGGACGTTTGCACCTTGATCTACGCTCCCGTCTGCGGCTCTGACGGAGTCACGTACAGCAACGAGTGCTTGTTGGGCATCGCTAGCTGCAACCACCCAGAGCTTCACCTCACCAAGGCTTCCGATGGAGCTTGCTCGCCTGTTGAGTGCAAGACAGATTACTAGACAATCCGTGGTGGTATCAAGTTGCATAGTGATCTTGTTCATGTTTTACATTAAAATTTCAATGTTACTACCCACAACTACGAATGTTGCGCCTTTGTACGCCCCTTGCTGGCAAAAGTGGCAAAACTTGGCAAAGTTCCCCGTTTTGCTTTCCGCACTTGAGTCTTTTGCTCTAAACGACGACGACGGTACGCAGCTTGGAGACGCAAAACCGAAGCGTACGCAAAACTTTCGCGGTAGATTTCGAACACGCCGTGTTCTGGTGGAGTGGGGGACGTCTTGTAGTGTCGGATGCTGTAGTAGTATTTGGTCTGCGTGCGTGTGTCGAAACATTCGATCCATTGGTCTTGGTCCAGCAATTGCGCGTGAATCTTCAGCTTGCCACGTCGCTCCAGTTCCAGCCTTGTCGATACATCCGCCTGTAAGACCTCAGCGATACGTTCTCGAATGACACTTGGAATGCTCTTCTGCGTAATATGCGCTCCGTCAAAGTCTTGGGGTCGATCAAGCGTAATAGATTGATACAAACGATTGTAGAAGTAAGCGACGCCGTCTTCAGACTCGCAACGGAACCACACGTTCTCTTTTGGAGTGCGTTTTGGAGGTGTCACGAGCTTTTGCACTGCTTCAAAGCCGTGAAATTCAGGCAGGCAGTGCTCGACCATGTGTAGATAAGCTGCACACGCTCCAGCCCAGTCTCTCAGACTTGTATATGCTGGTAAATGGTGCCAACAGCGATGTCCAGGAGGTGCTAGATGTCTCGTTATCTGAAGTAGTTCACAGACACGGTCCAGGTTTGCTACGCTCAAGGCGTACGGCTTGGTGAAGAGCCCTATCGGTTCATTGTGAGCCATCCACTCCCAGCCACTTGAGTGAGCCTCGATGTTCTTGACAATCCAGAGGCCCCAACATGCTCGCCACATGTCTTCTTCGCTAAGCTTGGGCGGCAGCGGCACATCGAAGAGCAGCAGTACTGCTTCGACAACCGACACTACAGCTTTATGCGGTGGCATATCCCAGGACAACGGATCAAGGAAGTGTTTCTTTGGCTGTTCCTGGAGAGCAATAATGCACTCATCCACGCGTGACACTAGGCAACCACCAGTGCGCAGCTGTCAGTGAGCTTGACATTCACAGTAGGACGTGCTTTGGAGAACTTACCGATGTTGGAGGCATCTACAAAGCCCCATTCGGGATCGAGATATTGCATTTTCGCGCTGGCTTCGCCAAGCAGAATCGACATTAGTTCTGCTTCGTTGCCGTCCTCATGCTCTGCTACAAGTGTCAGCAGACGTTGATAAATTGCTCTCTCGGCATCGTTTTCAGGGCCATCTTTGTGGAACGATCGTCGCCATACAAGTAGCACTAGCTCGTCTTCTCGACGTGGACCTGTTTCATCCGCACTCCGGTCAAACTCCATTTTTTTTTATACAAAATCGAAAACTAAAACTGAATACGAGAACTATATTCTTGGCAGAGTGAGCGCGAAGCCATTTGTTGCGAGCACGCAAACAGGCAACCGTGTCCGAAGATCGAGAGCTGGGCTCCTGGGGCTCATCATGTACAATATGCTGGAACTTGGCAGTTAACTCATCTCTCACGTCTGTTTTATCTGCGCAAAGGACTTTCCTGTCTAAATACTCTTTTGATGTGTCGAAGTAGATGACACCACCGCACGCAGTGTTAACCACTGCCAAGTGGAGGCAATTTGAGATCAAGCGTTGCCAGACCGGTCGCCTACGTCTTCTCCTTCAGTCCGAAATCGCATCAAGTCAACCTAAAGGCAGTAGACACTCGCACAAACCGGTAGGTCGCACCTTTGGATAGATCACGGTACGGTGGCAGCAACGCGACGAGATGAACAATGCAGGTCTGTGGTCGTCCATGCCTTGAAACTCTAAGCCTCCGTCGCACACCATTGCGCGCGCATCCACCACGTTGTCGGCGTTGTCCAGAATCTCCCAGGCCGCGCTCGAAATGCCACCAGACTGTACAAGTTGGTCGTCGCTGTGATAGACCTTGAGTCACTCGCCGTTTTTTTTCTTTTTGGCTCGGCAAAGCACCAGCTCTTGAGGCGGAAATGGAAAGAGGAGCTGGTAGTCGATAAGTTCCTTGACTTCCTCGAAAGTCGCAAACTCTCGACGAAGACGTCTACGATTTGGCCCGTTGACGGAATCACCACGAGAAGTTCCTTCATTGTCGGGCCATCTTGCCTATCTGTATTGGAGAGAATTTATCGGGCTTCGAATGGAGATGATCGTTGTAATTCACTGTCAATCAACCCCTAAATTCGAATGGGTGGCGTGTATTTCTTGGTTGCTAGGCCTGCGCAAGCGTGAAGCAGTTAATGTGTTCGTGTGGAGCAGACTGTGAGCTGAGGGCCATGGTTGGCCGCGCAAACAGGCAACAATGACAATTACGAAGCGTGTTTGGGCTTGACCACGGGCTCCAGCTGGCTAGCATCTTCGTACCCCATGAACTTTAGTCCACAACGACTCGAGCTCCACCTCCGTTGTCTTTTCCCGTCGCGTAGGCACCAATAGTAGCAACAAGTGCTCGGGCTTTGAGCAGCATTTCGTCGTATTCGTCGTCACTATCCGATAGTGCCACGATGGCCCCACCAGCACCGAGAGTCACGCTGTTTGGAGTCACGATAGCTGTGCGGATGATAATGTTCAAGTCGCAGCTACCATCGATCGATAGGAAGCCCAGTCCTCCAGAATAAACACCACGTGGACCACGCTCAAGCTCCCGGATAATGTGCATAGTGCGCTTCTTGGGTGCTCCAGTCATAGAACCACCGGGGAATGTAGCACGTAACACATCCACTACGTCGGCGTCTTCACGGCGTTGAGCGCGAACGGTAGTGACAAGCTGGTGTACAGTGGCGTAGGTCTCCACGCCCATAAGACGCGGTACATGTACGGATCCGACTCGAGCTACGACGCCAAAGTCGTTGCGTACAAGGTCAGCGATCATCATATTCTCGGCTCGGTCTTTCTCACAGTTGGCAAGTTCCTCGGCAATAGCGGAGTCTTCGTTAGAGTCGCGGCCTCGAGGTCGTGTCCCCTTAATGGGTTTAGACTCCATCCAGCCATCAGCTCCCACCCTCAGGAATCGTTCAGGTGACGAGCAACAAAGCGCGTACGTGTCATGTGTATCTGTGTCGTTGATAGCATCTGGAGTCTGGAAGCGATTCCTTGGGTTGCTTAAGTAGAAACCAGCGAATGGAGCGGGATTTCGGCAGCGTAGCATACGGTAAAATGCTAGTGGATCGCGTAGAGCGTACTCGGCTCGCAAGTGGTTGGTTAAGCACACTTCATACGTCTCTCCAGCACGGATCAGGCGCTGGATCTCGTCGATGTCGGCCACATATTGAGCGCGGCTCCGTGACGGACGGAAGATCACCTCATCCTTTCCAGAAACGCTTGAAAACAGCGATGTACTCGCTCCAGACCTCTTGGTGTAGGCCTCAGAGAGCTCCTTCAGTTGGCTCTTGATTGACCCGTGCCACATCTGGCTGATACTTTCGCTTTCGATCTTGCACTCGGAAAGAGATAGCGAGTAGATGACACCGTCCTGGTGGTCGAATACCAACGTGCGGTCTGCAAACAAGAATGACGCGTCGGGGGCACGCTCTCCTTGCACTTCGATCTTGTTGTTGAACATCTTCTTACCCTCTTGATCGCTTCCGAGCACTTCGTATCCAAAGTAGCCCACAAAACCACCACGGAAGGCAAATGGAAGCTCAACGGCATCGCTAAACACTTCATGGGATCGGTGTGCTTGCATCACTTCTCGTACATGAGTCAAGACATCCTGACCCGGATACACCTTCACTTCCTCAGTATCATTTACATGGCGACGTAAGCGAAGTTCTACTTTGGCGACGTCATACTCGACGCAGTAGCTCAGAGGTCCGCTGTCGTCGCCCATCATCGAACACCGCGACTGAGTAGCTGCATCGGTGCCAGCAACTGTGTCGTGGTTGCTACTATCCAGCCAGAATGATCGCTTCGAGGCCCCATACAGCTCACTAAACACGAATTCCGCAAACTCGAGCGATGCGAGGCCCGTCGATACACGCTGAATCAACACGCGATAGTCTGGAGCGTCCGTCGACTTCTGAACACTTTTATCATGCAACTTAGCGGTCTGTTCAGGGTGGTTGCTATGGTGCAGCACACATTTCGAAGCACAATGCGCCAGCGTCACATCCTTGAAATTCTGGAAGAGTTGATAGCCGAACTCGCTGCACACGGCCTCTGGATGGAACTGTACGCCAAACTGCTGCTTGGTACGATGGCGTACGGCCATGATAACTCCATCCTGCGTCTTGGCAAACACTTCAAGCTCTTCTGGAATTTTCTTGGGGTCAATTACCAGCGAATGGTATCGTACCACATCAAACCCATTCGGAATGTGGGCGAATAAAGGGCTCTCTCCCTCAATAAATACACGACTGGTACGTCCGTGCATGACTTCCTCGGCCTCCACCACTTGACCACCATAGACCTGAGCCAGTCCTTGATGTCCTAGACACACACCCAGCACTGGCACCGTAGCGTGTCGAATGGCGTCTGAACACATGCCAAAGTCCTTGGGTTCTGACGGATGACCCGGGCCAGGAGAAATGACCACGTTGAGCTTCAACTCCACGTCTTCTTGAGACGCAATTGCAGTCGCTTGGGCAACAAAATGGTCCCATGCGACGTTGAATTGGCTACCGAAGTCATCGTTCTTGATGACTGTGACGCTGTTCGGAGTTCCGTTCACTTGAGCCAGCATCTGCATGATGTTGTACGAATACGAGTCATAGTTGTCGATGAGCAGAGAGAACACCCGACGAGACTTTTTCGAGGTTATCGAGGCCTGTTCGGCCGAGACAGGGGCAGGAACGTCGTCCATGAAGGCCACCATCGCGAGGTTTTCACGAAATGCTTGCAGGACGCTACGTCAGACTTGTCTGATGATTTTTGAACCAATAGGAGTGGCATATTTTGAATTTAGACCAATGACGTAAAGGTATTTTCTGCGTGCGTGGCCAGGAACGTGCCATTTTGACTGGCGAGGAGCTGCAGGAAACATGCGAGTTGTATCACTCTGCAATGTGCTTGCTATTGCATGTAACTACGGTATAAAACTATGGTACGCCCGCTGTATATGGCTGTATCAAGCGTCGTCCTCCTGGCTCCGGTTCTTATTGCGGTTCCGACGTCGTCGCTTGAGTTGGCTCTTGGACAGCTTCACCTCGCCGTCGTCCTCGTCCTCGCCGCTTTTCTTACCAGGTTTCTGTTTAATACGCTTGCGCTGGAAAGAACTGGGCAGCGGAATGTCGTCCTCACCAATAGCTTCGCGTTTGCGCTTGCCAATACGCACGAGCTCCACTTCGAAGAACAGCGTCGAGTTGGGCGGGATCTTGTCGCCCTTGCCGCTCTCGCCGTAGCCCAACTCCGGTGGAATTGTTAACAGTCGCACACCTCCAGGACGCATCGTACCTAGACCTTCTTCCCATCCAGCAATGACGGAGCCCGTGCCGTACGTTGTGGTTAGCATTCCTTTGCCAAACACAAGACCATCACGTCCTAGACGTCCACGGTACTTGACCGTCAGCATCTCGCCTGCAAAGGGCAATTTACCCTGTCCAATACGCTGGTCCTGAATCACCAGGCCGCTCTTGGTCGTCACTTCGCTGCCCACATTCTCCTCATAGGCCGAGGCCAGCACTTCCCGACTTTTCATCTCCTGTTCCTGCTCCTTGGTCTGCTGCTGTGCCTGTTCAATTGCTTCCTGTTTCTTCTCCTTTTTCTTTTGTTTCTCTTTCTTTCGTTTCTCCTTCTTAGCCTCCGCTTCCGCTTCGTCCTGCTCTGTCTCCGTCTCCTGAGTAGCAATTTGATTCTTCTTCTCGAGTTTCTTCTTCTTCATCTCCTCCTTTTTCTCGAGTTCCTGCTGCTCCTTCATTCTCTGTTCTTCCTCATGACGTTTCTTGGCCTCCTCAGCTTCCTTTAGCGCTTCTTCAGCCGCCTGCTTGGCTGTTAATCCTTGTTTCTTGAGCTTCGCTTTGCGCTTCTTAAGTTGCGCGCGACTGAGGCCCCGTACGGGCTCCTCGTGCGTCTGTTCGTGAGCCATATCTCCCTCCTCCATGTGATCTTTAGCGCACAGTTGGGAGAACAGATCGCCCTCCTCCGTAGAGTGCCACGGGTGGTCCACGCCCCACGTCTTGTCCGCGCGACCGTAACCTCCCACGCTCACTCGCATGTCAGCGGCGAAGCGGCCCGTGCGCGCACCGCCCAAAGAGCGCACGCCCTTGTTGGCCACAATGGACGAGTCGCTAGCCACGATGATCTCCTCGGACTCATTGCCGCGCCGCTTGTCGCGGCGACGCATGAGCACCATGATGCCTCGATTGATGCACTTCAGCCTGTGGCTGGCTAGGAAGTTAAGACCGTAGATAGACGATGATTGGCTGAAAAAAAAGTCGGATGCAAGTTGAAGTGGCTTTTGCATTCGCCAATTAGCATACAGTTTGACTAGTACTATTCCTAGTCCAGCAATGCAGTCGTTCTTGTCTAGGAAGTAAGATCACAATAAGCACTTTGCATTGCTCGTTAATAGCAGTACACTGACTGGCGCAAATGGTTCGTGGCATCACCTCTGCCTCTGTCATCCCCACCGCATCCGAAGGAGAAGGGGGAGACCACGCCTCAGTAGAAGAAAATACCGTAAGCGTAGCGGAACTCGAATCGAAAAAATATCTCCAAGCCGCTTTCCAAGGCCAAATTTCCACGGAACAACCAAATCCAGACAATCTCAGCTCTGCGATTCCCACAGATTCCCCTATGGAAATCAATGACGCTGGAGCCAAAGTACAACAGCAAAAGCCTGCACCTCGCCAACGTTCACAGTCAGCAGTCGTGCAGAAGTCCAATACTACGGAGCTTACCAAGAACTACTTGGACCTCGTGAGAGATTTTCGTCAGCTACAGCCATTCACACGCCGCCCTGACGGCTCATATCCGACGGGTACCCTTTGTGTGTACTGCGTCAACACAAGACCCACCTCAGTCTTTTTCCCTTGTCAGCACATGTGCGTGTGCGACGGCTGCATTAAATCAGGCAACATTTCCACAGATTACTCGTCATCAATGGACTGGTGGTAAGCTGGTCGCGATAGTATTCGTCGTGCTTCAGATTTGTAACTTTCTTGTTTTTGCCACGATCTTGTAGCGCATGTCCAGTGTGCATGACGGATATCCGGCTTATCTTGCCCCACTCAGGCAAGGAAGAAGAGCGATACTGGCGTTGGGCTCTGGAGATCAAGCCCACTCTGCCGCCACGGTTTAAGCAAGAGTTCAAAGAAGCTGGAAAGCGCTTGAACAAGAGCGTGACGCCAACGGGGGGTTCACGAAGCCCACTTGAGTCAACGTTTCGACGGAAATCAAATCCACTAGAAACTCCGAAAACACCTTCTCCAAAGTCCAAGTTCCTCGTCACTGGACGTCGCCACTCGTGGCAGTCAGGGGAAGTAACAACAGATCAACATGTGGTAGCATCCAATGAGCACGACGAAGCTCGTCATTGCTCCATTTTGTGACAAATCAAATACTTACGTACATTGCTCGGCTGCACTCACATTTTCTTGGCTTTACACGTTCCTGCCTAGAGCGCCATTGCCGTAGAAGTATTCATGAGTGCTCAAGGCACCACCAGTGCTGTCGTTTGCATCCCCATTGGCTGCAGCGTTCACTGCAGCAGCGACAAGAGCGGACTGTTTACCACGTTGAATACGACGCAATCGTCGTAGTGCTCGTGAGATGCTTTCCATCGCCTGGCCAGCTGCTTCATCGCCAAAATACTCTGCCACATCAGCGTTATCTAGCGTTTCCTCAGCTCCAGCAAGTGTATGCAGCGCCAACACGATGGCTTTGCGCTTCTCTTCTTGTACCACATTCGGATCCATCGTCGGTGCTGACGCCGCTCGACCATCAGCAGTACGATACACATACGACCCCGTTTGACTCGGATCGAAACTGGTAGATAGACCAGCATCCATGAAGGCTGTTGAGTTCTGCTGAAACGCCATCTGTGAAGCTGGTTGATGGAGGTTTTGGTCCCTTCCTTGTTGTTGCTGCTGTTCTTCTTCTTGTAGTAATTGCTGGAGATCATACAGCAGCTCCTGTTGCATTTGTTCACTAGAATCATCATCGACGCAAAGCCAAAGTCGGATATCTTTGGCCAGTTTGTTCATATCGTCGACAAGGTTCAAATTGCGCAGCATGGAGCAACATTCCATCACCACGGCGTCATCATTCTGCTCTCGGATCATCGATTCAGGTGAAAGAATGGAATTATTCCCCAAGTTGGCTTTGATCCAGCCATGTCGTATAAGAGATGGCGGGATGGCCGCCCACGCTTCATCCAGTAGACTCATGGCGTCAATCAAGTTCGGGACGCGTCCGAGCGCTACACCTGCAGTACCCAATGGCTTCTTAGCTGCACGTTGAATCAGTCGATACTTCTCGTCGTCTGGCGTCTCAATGAAGTTCAAGCGCTCCTGGAAAAGACCAATCTTGTAGCGGTGCTTGAGATCGCGGATGACAGCAGCATGAGGAGGCTGGAATGTGTTCCCGTTAGCAGGGAGAGAGTGTTGCTGGGTCGAAAGATTTATATCGCCACCCCCACTGTTCGTACGTAATGGTAGAAATATTGTGGAGACGTTTTCTTGCTGGAATGCAGCAAGACGACCTCCAGGATTCTCCGTTATCAGTAGCACGGGTTGTGTAGTGCGTTGACGGACAGCTGGCAAGAAAACGCGTTCACACCAATGCTTGAACGTGCGGTCACTGCACCAAATATCGCGCTGGCTGTAGTAGGACGCGCTTATCCCAACACTGCTGTTGATATCTCCTCGAAGAAGCTGCGGATGTATCGCAGCTAGACACGCAGGCGCTTTCTCCTTCCCTACAATCAGCAACGGGATTTTGTGTGTACCCGTTGCATTCACACACATCAATACCAGTACACGAGCAGCTTTCCCCGATGCACCGTTCCTCTCCACAGCGTTCGCTATCATCCCTGCCGTCTCTTGACCCGTCCCGGTATGCTCCGGCATCACATCCAGAGCTCTAGGCAACATCTGATAGAATAGCCGGGCTTCACTCAACGTGTACACGAACTCAGGTCCAAACTGCTTAATCTTGTCCCTCAGATTGGTCCACTCATGAGTCGTCTCGGCTCCCTCCTTCTTCATGTCCCCCGTCGAACTCTGCTGCGTCTCGACGCCTGATGACGTAGAGTTTCCAGCATGTAGCGAGGCTGGCGTAAGCCCATACCGGTTGCAGAAGCGGTAGTACCATCCATTGGAAGCTTTAAAGTCCTCCTTCATCTTGTGTCTCGTGGCCAATATTTTAGCCTTCGACTGTACGTGGGACACCAGCAGCGGCACCTTGCGCGCTCGGACGCTACAGATCCACCGAAACAGTTCGTCCTCGAATGGGACATTCTTGGAGAAGCCGCCGCGCTGGCGCTTGTCGCGGAATCCACCGGAATCCGCACCGGCATCCGAGTAGCGCTTTTTGACCGATTGACTGACCTTCATGAGCTTACTGATGGCTGCGGGCGTCACGCCATGTTGACGAGCACATTCTGCTTTTGATAATTGGCTAGAAGGGTCCTCTAGACGCGCGATGATCTCCATACGCTCGCTATCTGTCAGCCGCTTGCCGCGGCCTTTGCCTACCATGGTCGACATGGAGTTCTGCAAGCAAATTGGACCCGAACCCGGTAATTTGGGTTCGGGATGGCTAAATGTAGCTACTTAAATGTAGCCATGTGGTTTTTGTCTATTGAAGCTCTAGATGTTGCTGACGCTGCTGGCACTGCGTTTCTGGCCTATGGTGGAAGGTTTGACCTCTGTAGGCTGAGAAGGAGCGGCCGTAGCAGGCTCGATAACGTAGATACCGCCGCCCAGACCGCCGATGCTCACCATATGCTCAGCTACGACTCGGACGGGTAGATCCTTGACGACTCCCTTGAAAAGCTTCTTGGACATCACCAACAGCACTGCTCGACCATCGGGACGTAGAACACGGAGCAACTCTTTGAAGACCTTTGGATACATCTGAAAAGCACAAAGAGGCAGTGGGAACGTTGGATAAGTGATCAAAATATCACGAAACGACAGAGTTTAGCGCTTACCTTGTTGTTTTGACGCTGGTTGCCACAGCGAACACCAAACGGCATGTCGATCATGACTCGATCGACACTGTGACTGCGTAGGGGCAACCGCGTACTGTCCCAGCGCGCAATGTCCACGGGGCGTGGCCTAGTAACCGCGTTCTGACCTGCCTTTCCGGATGGTAACTCATCCAGCTCGCCACCAAGAGCATACACGCCGTCATTCGTGAAATCAGCCGAACAAATCGGGAGAGTGCCAATTCCACACATCGAATCCAGCACCACGTCGCCATATTTGTGTTGCGCGAGCTGCAGCATAAGGTAAGCAGTGCTTGGACGCAGCGTCGAAATGTAGTCGCTATCGGCTAATGCACTGCGACTCTCGTTTGCCAATCGGTTGCGGAACTGGATCTTGCGTGGATCTGCCAGTGCAATACCAGCAACCATGAACTTGTAGAAGATGATCACCACCACCTCCAAGTCGAACTCCGTCAGGTTCACAGCCCAGCCGAACTTTTCCACCACTCGAGCACCAACTTCCCCAGCTATAACTTGCGAGTTATACTTGTGTTTACCATCACGCACACACGATCCTCGGAATTTGATCTCACTGTCCTCCACCGGACGCACAGAGTGCTGTTTCCACAGCTTCACAGCCGAGTCCCAATCAGCATTCTGCACCAATTGCTACACCATACTACCGTCAGTTCAGAATCTTTTTTCCTGCATTTTTCAACACTCACCCCAATCTGCTTCACACCAGCGTCGCTCTCTGTGTCGATCTCGCCACTCTTAGCCAACAACGCTAGCGTCGCCTGTACCGACCGCAACTCCTGTACTTCCGCAGCCGACGACTTTGTCTGCAGGATGATCCTACCTACTGCCGCTTGGCCCTGCATCACCTGCATGTAGGGCGGTGAAGGGTTCTCCTGCACGCTGCATATCTCCAGACTCTCCACCTGCAGTTTAGACCGGATCTCTTCCTCTACCAGGAACTCCAGTCCACGCAGCACCAGCAGCAAGTAAGTTGATACTTCCGCCATCTTTGCCAACCACTCACGAAAAGGTATGAAATTCAATACAAATCGTAAGTGAATCACCGTTACAAATATTGCGCAAAGTGAAGGTACCGAATCAACTTCGAAAAAAATCGCAATAAGAGCTGGAGCTCGCTCCGGCACGATGGATCCGTCCAAGCTGCCGCTGTTCGCGCGTGGACGGAGTATGTTGAGCGAGGCGCTGTCTCCTACCACTAGACGTCGTTTCGCTGGGTTTCTAGAGCCTGGGAGGCCGTCCGAGGAGTCCCAGGATCAATCTCCGTTCGCCTTTTCTCAGACTTCAAGCCCCGCGTCGCCCTTGAGACGCACACCGTCAATACGACGTCGTTCAGCTTTGTCTGATGAGGATTTTGATGGTGACAATTCGAAAGACAGGAGCCTGGTGCGGATCCGGTGCAATTCACGGCCTTTTCGAGTGCAATTGGCGCTGGAAAGAGGTCAAATCGTGGTGCATGGGTTCGACCGCAGCGTTGACAAGGGGAAAGTAGGGCCGCCGGGAGATGTGGAGAAGTCGGGGTTTGTCCAGGTTGGCGATGTATTGGTTGGTGTCAATGGACAGATGAGGAGATTCTCGACATTGGAGATGGCCCAGATGACGCTGGCAAGTGTGGAAATGCCAGCGGTACTTACGTTCAGACGCGTGTTGGTGGCCAAGGGGACGCTGGGAGAATACACTGACAAGCACATTGCTCGGTATTTAGTGCTGCAAGACAGTGCATTGGCCAGTATACGTGGTGTTCAGGAAGCGGCTTTGCTGGTTCGAGCGTGCATTGAAGTGTTTGGGGAGAGCAAGTCGACGGTCCCGTTGGAAGACTATATCGATCACGTTGAGCATGTGGTACTACCGTCATTGGGTATTTTATCAAGTAACACTGGGGGTACCAGTAAACAGCAGTTTGAGCAGATTAAGCAGGTTATGGAGACGATTCATCAGCGTGTAGATGCTCGGAAGAAGAAGCAGGTGAAGGCGTGGAATGCTGCAAAGAGCTCGAACTACCGACGCATTGAGATTCTGGCTCGACAACGTGCTAGTATCAAGGAACGACTCGAAAAAATGCGCGAAAACAAGAATGAACTACGGCCGGAGAATCACTCACTGTGGTCCGAGTACATTGAGCTGCGTCATCTCTTCACTCAACTTAGCGAGAACGTGGAAAAGTCGAAACAAGAGCACTATTTGCCAGACTTTGAAGGGTATACGTTACGGTTTGGAAGTGACGGCATCTACGTCGGCGTCGGAGACATCTGGATCCCTTCTTTTCACGCAAAATTCTCCATTGAGACGAGATCGACAGCCCCTCATTTGTCGCTCCATATCTCGACTCCATCAGCCCATGGCCTCAAGCTTCGCGTTACAAACTTCACGCTTGCGACTGAGGGACGTCTCCCGAGCTTCCATTGTGATGAACTGAACGTAGAAGCTCAACTTGTCGCTGATATTCCACTTGTCTTTGACTCCATCTCGGGATGGACAGTTCCTCAGGAAGAGCTAGACGTCAAGCTCATGAGCTTCGTGTACTACGAGAGAGAAATCAACAGTACCAAGCGGGGAAAGGACCACGATACGATCATGAAAATGTTCATCAACCGGATGCTTCCATCCGTGGTGAGAGGCGCTGCTCAGCGATTGTTTTGCGTCGAGCTTGGCCCGCTCCTCCAGGGTCGGGAAGCTCAGGTCGTATTGTCAGGAGAGATCAAGATCAGTGGACGAAGACTGTCGGTTTACGACGCAGCGCTCAACAATTCCAACACTGAAGTCAAGCATGAAGAAGATCGAGACTTATCGGAGACAGCACGGGAGATTATGGCTATATCGGACGACGAAGCTGAAGTTTTGTACACCATCTTCAAGACCTTTATCGATACACACAACAATAACAAGACGCTGTTTGGCAAGGCTGAGACCCCCAGACTGTGTATCCGCAACCTGATCAGCTACTTTGAGCAGTTCCACCAGACTCCTCACTTAAAGGCGCTCGCGAGTGAACTGTGGGGCCAGAGCATTCATCTGCTGTCAGCGTCTTCAAATTCGCCGTCACGTAGAGATCCAGACACGCCATTATTCTCGTCGATCATAAATACTATCGAGCAGATCAAGGAGTATCCTGTGGACGTATCGATCTCACTTGTGGATGTTACTTTCCGTCTTGATTTATGCGAAGGAGCGGCGACGTATTACATGGCGTTGCAGCGAATCATTCGCAGAAGTATGGATACAAGTTCTGTAGGTTTATCAAACCTGGCTGAGCTGAGAGATGGAACGTATCTGCAGAACAAACTGGCGCGACTGGATGCTAGATACGAAAAAGCGACCAAATTGCTGTCTTATATCGCAACCAACGTCGATGTGCTGGGCGTGATTTTCCGTGGTGTGCTTCCGAGTGGCTTTATGAGTCGGTTGTTCGTCGAGGCTAGAGAATTCTCTGGCAAAGGTCCATGTTCTGGATCAGTGGTGATCCCTCTCACCGATTTGGCGGCGTTATCTTCACGTGACGGCGTAGAAATTAATAGGCAGAGTGCGAACGAACCTCCGGCGTGTGCATTGACTAGAACGCACGAGAACGGTGCCTTAGTGCTGTCGAAGTTTCTGCTTGATTCGCTTCAGGATAATGGGCTACAAAGTGAAGTTGAGTTACCGGGTGATCGCCTAAAAGTTGCAGTGAAGAATCCGTCGGTGCGAGTTTTATTCGAAGTTCCATCGGACGTATCGCAGTTGGAACCAGGACAAACTCTCACACCATTTTCGGTATCTGTGGTCACTGATGACACCACTCAACCTCCTAAGTTGAGGGTCGAGACGGGGGACTTCGGCAAGTGCCAATACTCGGCGGACAGCGTGACGTTGAGCGGAACAGTGTGGCAGTTCTTGCAGCGGACTCAGGAATCAGCGGACAGTGCGGTGGCCTCTGAGGGAAAGCAAGATCCATCGAACACTTCTAACGGAACCTCCAGCACTAACAGCGGAGAGGAGGCCAGTATTTGGGACGAGTACTTGGAATCGCCCTTTTTCAGTCTTCGCTTCCATTTCTTCACTTCGTGTCAAGTAACACGTGATCATATCTTCCTGAGTGTTGGTAGTGCCTCACTGACAGAGCCCAAGGTGGCTCAGCTCAAACACCGAGTCTGTCTGGGCCAGTTGTTGCAAGACCTTGACATGCTCAGCGTCGTCGACTCGAATGTTTCTAGGAGGAAGGATGGCGCGAGGTTCCAGCACGCACTGCATCAACGAGCTGCTGATGCAGACCGACACGGTCCGTCCTCTGTTTCCAATTATTCACAAAGACAGACGCTGTTCTCGCAGTCAAGTTTCGCTTCTATCGACGACTTCGACGGTACCAGTGAAGTAGCTTCGGCGTATGAAACGGAGGTTGCTGATAATGACACCGACACACCTCGACGAAATCATCATGGCGAAGTGGACAACAGTGCAGTTTGTTTAGCTGAAGACGACAGCCAGTTACCGCCACCCATCCAGACCAATGTTCGCTCCGTAGATCGTCACAACAATGCTATTTTCTTTTGAGACGCTTAGATTTCTAGTTTGTTTTTTTGCGAAGTTGAGGGATACTTAAAGCACAGCACAAAATTTGTATTAATATGGAGGGTCAAATGCTAGAAGAACTAATTCATCGGCTGTACTGTTCCAACATTTTTTTTCATGTAATGCGATCCGGGCATTCTCCACCACTGAACCCGCATTACGCGTCACACATTTCCAGTGTGCCGCTGTGTCCTTCTGGGAGGGACGTTCCCAACAAGTGTAGGTCGCCTGCCATCATTTGCGAATCAGATGTATAATTCTCGGTACCTCCAATCATATCGCTTCAATTCAAAGTTACGCACAATGATTGGTAGAAAATCTGGTCGTGTCATTCTCTACCTCCCCCATTCATACAACCATCTACCTAGCTAGACGCTCCTTCGTTCCTCATGCACAGCCAGCGGCGGCCCGCGCCCGAGTCGACGTACGCGTCACAGGCTGCCCGATGGAAGCAGGGCTTCAAGACTCCGGCGCAGCAGCAGTCAGCACAGCATCAGGCGGACCTGGAGAACGCTCTCGTCTCTGAGCTCTGCTCCTCAGTCGGGTCTTCGTCCTTCCCGCCACGTGAAGTGCTGCAAAAACTGCTGCGTTATCTGCACACACTGGACCACGACGTGCGTAAAGTATCTGTGTTATTTTAATTATCTTTCCTTACATTAATATTGATGCTTTTATGACAGTACATCTGCGAGCTGCTGGATGACAAGTTCGAGAGTCCGCTGTGGCAGGTCAAGGCCAAGGCTTTGTCCGTGCTCAGCGCGCTGCTGGGCAGCGGAGAGGCAGAATTCTACAAGCAATACTACAGCGGACGTCTGGACTTACTGGAGGACCTGCGCAACGCCAGGAAGGATATGCTGCGTAAGCGTGCAGACAAAGTGTACGCGTTGCTGAAGGATTACGTGCCACCGGACGAGGAAACTCCATTGGAGATGATGCGGAGGATGCAGGAGGAGGAAGCTGAAGAGGCTGAGGCCAGAGCGGCGCCGGAGATGAACACGCTGATGCACACGTCTCCCGTTGTAGCGTCCCAGCAGACGCCGCACGACTTGATGATGGATATGAACGACTCGCCGCGTAGCAGCAGCGCGCCGCTACCCGGTCCAGCAGCTCAGGAAGGATCAGCATTCAGCTTCTTGGCGCAGCCAACGCAACAGGAGTACGCGCCGGCGCAGAGAGCAGCTGAGCCGATGACTCCTCCGGTCAGTAACTCGGGCTTCGGCTTCCTCTCTGTTAACGGTGGAGAAGTAGACTCGCCACCAGCAGCCATGACACCAGCTCCGCCGACAGGTGGATCAGCTTTTAGCTTTATCCCACAGAATGTTAACCCAGAGCCCAGCGCGCCGTCTCTATCATCCGACTCGTCCAGTTTCGGCTTTATAAACCAGCCATCCGCGGGAAAAAGCATTCATGCTATTGAGCATGGCATTCCATCGTCGTCAACTACTGAAGCACCGTCAGCATTCGCGTTTATGGGCGGCCAACAGCCTCAGCAATCAAATTCGGCGTCAACTGTTGCTCCAACACAAGCAGCACCGACTAACGTGTCTCAACGCCGTCACACGGTGTTTGATACACTCCCTGAGCCGACGATGTTGCAGCCAACGCAGATAAATGAGCCAGAGAAAGAAGAGAAAGAGGAGGAACCCGAGATGTTCGACCCGATTCACGATGCCTTTGAAGGTTTGGACGCGAACGATGGCGCCCAAGCGTTGGAATCATTTGATGCATACAAACCGTCATCTGACGCAGTGCACGGCGGGTATGAAGATGCTCCAGAACCTACGCAACCTACCGAGCCATTGCGTGAAGTGATACTGGAGATCGAAGTCCCTCCTGGACCCATGGGTGTGATGCTGGACCGCACAATTCCTGATATGACTGTGATCGAGCGCTTCGTGCCTTTGCCGACAGGTGGGCGTGGATATCTCGAGCTCCACCCAGCTATCTGCCCAGGCTGCGCTTTGATTAGTATAAATTCGATTTACGTTGAGAACAAGGGGCTAGCAGAGGTCGGTCCTATACTAGGATCACTAGCCAATGCACCCAAACTACTGCGCTTCAAGAAGCTTATGACACAAGGCCGGACTGCGAACCCTTCAACGCTTCAAGTGCCATACATTCCTCCGCCATTAGAAGAAGAAGAAGACGCTGCAACGGATGAAGAGAATAAGCCGGAGGATCAAGCTCAACCCGAGTCAGAGGATATTTACACGCCAGGAAACTCTAGTGGCGAGGCGTTTATGACTCGTCTGAACGGATACAGCAGCAGTTTGGCCGAGATCGAGACGAAGCTGAAAGAAATCATCCGTCGCGAGCATGGAGGACAGCCCGTGGTGGACCGCCGCAACCAACTTGCACAACTTCACGGTACAGTGGAGAAGATCCAGACACAAGGCATCGACTCAGTCATTTTCGGGGAGCACCGGCCACCAAATTATGAGGAAGTCAAGCAGTTCCGGTCGACTCTCGTGCGCAGGGCTGATGATCTGGCTCGACTCATCCAGAGTACCGCTAGTACAGATCCTCCTCCTCCGTATAGCAGTGTGGCTGCATCAGATGAGGAGAAACACCCTGTGTCGGCGTTTGCTTTTGTTGGCGGAGACTCGAATAGCACAGTGAATGACCCGCCACTGGGAATCTCACAGCTACAGGGCGACTCGGGCTTCCAGTTTTTGAACGCCAATGCGAACCCACAAGTGGCTGATGTTCATGGCGGAAACATTATTGTGCCACCGTCGGCACCGGTACAAGACAACAACTCGTACGGTTTCAGCTTCCTCCGCGATAACGCACAACAACCTGCCGCTGCTGCCCCAATTATCGCTAGGCAAGCCTCAGATGGCGCGAGACCAGCAGTGGAGGTGGCTACAAACGTGTTCGCAGGACTCAGCTTAAAGGAGAATACCCCGCAACAGCCAATGTTTGCTGGACTTAGCGTGAAGAACGATACCCAGCGACCAACTAGACCTCCACCTGCGCTGTACGACACATTAACCAAGAGCAGTCATGGCCGACCCATGGGTCTCAGTGATCTGGAGGCCTCGTTGCGCTCGACGGCTTCAGGTCGGCCACCTATGGCGTCTCAGTCGACAGATCAAGCTCCGACAATTACGGAGTCCACGCGGTCCTCATTTGGGTTCATGTCTACTATCAACGCGGCAGAATTCGACAGCAGCTCGACAAGCACGCAGCCAACGTCACCGACTGCATTTGGCTTCATGCGCGGCAGCAACTCGTCGTCCACGACGCCGACTGTGGCTTCGTCGTCTGTGTCACAGTCGCAATCCCAGCGCAGCGTGCTGCAAGAGCCCGAACCATCCATGTTCTCGTTCATCTCCAATTGATCAGCGACCGCACCACGTAGCACGTAGCAGTACAAGAGAGATACAATGCCTGTAGTGACGAAAATGCCAAGTAAGATAACCGAGATGGCTTCACTGGGCGTTTTGTTTTGTCGACATTCAATTTCATCAGGGCTATTTTTTTGTCATTCAAGCTTTTTTTTTACTTACACAGCCAAAGTGAAAACTATTCTGCGAAGATGATTGGACAAAAATTTGAATTGATCCCCCACCATCGCCAACACCAAGCAAACCCCAACATCGCGCCCAATCGTCCCCATAGTCGGCATGGAGTCGGTGGAGCGCACGTTCAAGGGCCTGTCAGACGCCAAGACGCGTGTGGACCAGGCCACGCAGGAGGACGCGTCGTTTCCGGACCTGGCCGACCAGCTTAACGCTCAGTCCGAGCCTCAGAACTATTTTTTCGAGCCATACGCGTCGCAATGGACCCCACAGGTGGCCAAGAAGGGCTCCGTGATCCCTTTGCCGGGCGTGGTGGCCGCTGCTCTGGACGATGCTAAGACATTGTCGCTATCCGGCCTGTTGCCGGAGATCCGCTCAGCCTGGACGTCCGTGGACAACCGCCTCTTCCTTTGGAGCTACGCACAGCGCGGCCGCTTCGCCGCTAAAGAGTTTGACCAGGCCATCGTGGCCGTAGGACTTGTGGCCCGACCGGCCACTGGAGTATTCACGTCCAAAGTCCGTCACGTGCTTGTGGTGGCCACTACCGTGGAAGTGGTGCTTCTGGCCGTCGTGGCCGACGACAATCAGCCCGAGTCCATGAGCTTCAAGCTGCAGAGCACGAAGCTTAGTGTCAGTACGGACAAGTGTGTAGTCCGCAAGGTCGTGACGACGCGCAGTGGTCGCATCTTCTTCGGAGGATCCGACGGTGTGTTGTATGAGTTCCTGTACGCACCAGAACAGAAGGCCGCGGCCGACCGCAACTCGCTGCTCGGATCGGCCCTGACCAATGTACCTGGAGTTGGAGCGTCGGAAGGTTGCAGGAAAGTGGCCCACACGTCCAGTTACGCGCAGTATCTGCCGCGGTTCCTGGCCGGCCTGGCCAGCGCACCCGGCAAGGTAGTGGACATGTGTGTGGACCACTCGCGACACATTCTCTACGTGCTACACGACGACGCTCAAGTGAGCGTGTTCGACCTGGGAGCCAATGGAGACGAGATCAAGGCAGTCTGTGCCGTAAACCTGCTGGCCGACGGGGCCAAATACGCGCGCGAGAACCGCCGGACACGCGTATCCTGTCCTGATGAGAGACTTTTCCAGCCGGCCGTGGCCGGATCGCCTAATCCTTTGAAGGTTGTCGCGCTGTCTACCGTGTCGCCGGACGAGTCCAAGGTGGTGACGCTTGTGGCCGTCACATCCAACGGTATCCGCTTCTACTTGACGGTATTTTCACGTCGATACACGTACTCTGGAGCTGGCAACTATGGCCGAGCCAAACGTCCGTCCAGACTCGAGATTCTTCACATTCGTCTGCCTCCTCCGGCGATCTCACTGCGTGACGCACCGCCGTACCACTCCAAGGAAGGGATGCAGCCAGGCTACGCACCGGGCAAGAGTCCTAGCGCCGTGCACGTTGCCTTCCACCGTAAGGGCGTCTTTCTGTGCATCGAAGGCCGACGAGACCAACAGGACCAGCTTGTGGGCATCGCTCACGACCCTATTAGCACCACAGCACTCCCCGTACATACAGGCTTGGCGGCCAGGAAGCCAACGATCCGAGAAGCTGTTTCTTTGGACACCTGCATCGGCAAGGTTGTGGATATTCAAGAACTGGATCCGCATTCGAGCGAGGGTTCGGAGAGCTCGTGGATGGCGCACGCCGAGGCGATCGCGGCTGTTAATGCGAGCACAAAGGGGGCCAACAGCGGTAGCAAGCGTTCATTCGACGAAATGAATACCGGAATCCCAGCTGGAAGTGCGTCGGAGAACGCGCCTGTCGTCGGAGAGATGGCGCTCATGTATTCTCAACCTTCGCGACACTTTTTGTGTCTGACGAACGCTGGTATTCAGGTCTTCAAGAAGATTCGACCGCTGGATCAGCTTCACCGTGTTCTTCTGCTTTCTCGTGGCCATGACCACAAGGCTGTGCTGACGCCGTTTGTTCGCTGCTTTGGTGAAATTCAGGTGGTATGTATGCTCATCGCCTTGGCATGTGGTGTCCCCACTGATCCTCTAGTCAGTGAGACTTCCACGACCGCTTCCTTGATCACGCCGCGTCCTGGCGGGTTGGCCAGTATGAAGAGTGACGATTATATCTACACGGCCGCTGTGCAGAGTATCTTCGAGATCGCTCAGGGCCCTCCTGACAACGTGGCCGTGGAGCCCGCTACCTCTACGTCTAACGGGACGTCATCAGCTTCAAGTACGCGTATCGTGCTGACCACGGAGTTCGGCATGTCGTACCAACACGACGGTCTGGTCGCGTTCGCGTGTCGTGTGTTGCGTCCTCTCTGGACTTCCAAAACGCTCGGCCGACGTGTAGTCTCCCGTGTCTCCAACTCTAAGCCGTCAGCCAAGTCTCCTGGGTATGTGACGAGCTTCGAGAACGTCCATTCTCCTGAGAAACTGGACGAGATCCGCGAGATTCTCTTCCAGCTACGACAGCTCATGGAGAGTGCTGGGCCGTTTGCTGTGTCAATCAGTGGAGGCGCAGCACTAGAGAACAATCCGAGCTTAGACGGCGTGCTGAGCGAGAGTACGGAGGTTGGGCTATCTCGTGTGTCGGAGCTCGTGATGCGTCACCAGAAATCACTCAATGAGGACCAGCTCAAGCGCGAGACGCGGTTCAAGGCCGAGCAGCGATCTCTGTACTATCTGTACCAGTTGGTACTGCGTAGTATTGAGGCCATCTCTTTGCTGCGGATTGCTCAGGAGTACAAGGTTTCTTTAGAGGAACCTCTTGCTCGTCTCAGCTTCAGCGACCTGGTGACGACGACGGACGGTGCGCTAGCGGCCAAGACCATGACGAAGGCTCTGATGCGTGGCCGCAACGAGAACAACCAGTTCCTGATCAAGCAGCTGCGTGAGCAGTGCCCCACGTTCTTCTCCGTGTCGGATCTGTGGCACTATCAGGGATACCGAAGCCTGTCGAATGCCAAGCTCAGCGGCTCTCCTGTTGCTCGCAAAAACTTCTTAAAGGAATCTCTGGATCAATTCTTGAACTCGTGCCACATGTGGGACACTGAGGACTGTCTGGATGTTCTCCAGGGCATCTGCGAAGACTACACTCTGCTCAACTATTACGAAGGCGTGGTGAAGCTCTCTCTCGCCTGCGCCAAGCACTTCCACGACGCAGCAGCTTCGGATCTCAGCGGTGTTAAGCAGACGTGGAAGAAGCGGTGCTTTGGCTGCATCTTGCTCGCTCTGCACAAGCTTCTGGGTGGAGACACAGCGAGCGCGAGTCCACAGGCCGTTGAAGAGATGGTGACACTGGACGACGAGACGAGGAATAAGTATGTGGAAGAACTCTTCCACTTCGCATTGGCTTCAGAAGACGACAGCTTCCATAACCTGCTGTACACGTGGCTATACGAACGCGGCCACTCCCATCTGCTGACGTCTATCCGCTCTCCGTACATTGAAGAGTTTTTGAAGGAGAAGGACCAAGATCTGCTCGTCAAGCTCTACATGGATCAACACAAGTATCTCGTAGCAGCTAAAGTGTGGTGGGCCCGTGCGCACGAGGACTCTATGGGTGAAGACGAGTACGCGTCTACCTCTGCACTGGTGGTCTCCAATAACCCGGACATTGTCAAGCGTCAGTACTACGTGTCCAAGGCTTTGGGCTGTCTGAAGAGTCTGGAAGATGTGGGTGAGGCCTCGGAGGCTATCAAGGAAGTACGCGACGTGCTGGATGTGTTGCAGTTGCAGGTTCGAGTCCTTAAGGCGCTGGAGCAACAGGTGATCGAGTTGGAAGCTTCTTCCTCAGATGAACAGCTACGACAACGCAAGACGGACTTGCAGCTGCTCACGTTCAAGCTCTTTGACGCGTCGACACTGTACAACCGCTTCGCGTCCAAGTACGACATGTGGACGGAATGTCTGCACATTATCCACGTGTGCAAGTCCGAGGAAGCCGATGTAATCGCGTCATTGTGGCGGAAGATCATCTTCAGTCTGTTGCCTCAATCCTCCAACAACGCAGCATTCAACGCGTGGCGACTGGATCAGTGCGAGAAGGCTGGATTACTGGCTACTTCGAGTAGTACGGGAGGAGGCTCTTCTTTCGAGAGTGGCAACTGGATTGGTCAGATGCAGTGCAAGATACTGAGATTGGGCAAGTCGCTGTACCTGGAAGGCGACGACAGACACGGTGGCTCGGCTGACATTGGAGAGTTCGTGTTCCCTGTGGGCTTCCTGGCCGATGTGCTCGAGTGGATCTCTCTGTGGTATATCCGATCAACGGGTATCGGTGCGTTTACTGGAAGTGTCGCCTCGGCCGCTGCTATTGACGCTACGACGTTCAACTGGGTGCTCAAGCTCTTCCTGGACGTGGGTGTGCCGCACCGAGTACTGCTCAGCTACTACGAACAGCTCTACCGTGAACAACCGGAACGACTTTATCGTGAAGGATGGACGCTGCACTTGCTACAGTCGATGTTGGCCATTATTACTATCTGGAAGAAACACGCCATCTCTCCTCGTGCTGGAAAGGACCAACTCGCAGAGTTTGCGGCCTGCTGTCCCAACGTCGTGGACCTCTGCGATGGATTTATCACGGATCTGCGCGCCACATCACAGGGTACGCTTACTATATTCTCATTTTTTTTTTCATGACTGACATTATTTTGTTCTTTATTAGACGAGAGCGGAGAGGCGTCGACGTTGCTAGAACAATTCCGTCGGGTGAAAAGTGAACTGTTGAACTTCCGAACCCTCATGTAGGAAACAAAAAATCTAACAGAACAGACCAAGATGTGTGACAGTGAACCAGAGAGTGAACGAATAAATTACACGTTTTGGCTTAAATGTGTGTATTTTACGGCATCGTCGATACCTTACGAGAATTTCTGTAGGGACAAGGCAATGCGTACCGACCCCGCAGCCACGTAGTCTCGAGTGTCTGGCGACCGGCTGCCATCGTTCTCGCTGCTTGTGCTGTTGCTGCGGTGTTTCCTGCCCACTCCGACAGATAACGCCGAATGTTTGACCATTGCACCAAGACCTTTAATGGGACGGTAAACTACGCCAGCGACGCCAGTGCCGACGCCTTTAGCGAAGCCCTCAAGTCCATTCTCTCGAGCTCCTTTGATCGGGTCCTTGAATACTCCAGTAATACCACGATAGATTCCCTTAGTGACTCCTTCAGCGCCAGCTACCATGTGCTCACTGAAGTTTGTCGCCCAGTCTCGAGGCATTATGACAGGATACCAATCTTCATAGGGACCATCCGAGTCTCCAGCTTCAGGGAGAGCCGAGAGCTGCTCAGCACTAATAACGAAGACTCCCATGGGCCGATCTGCATTGACTTTGTTGTAGTCGTAGAGCTCGATCTCAAGCGGAGAAGTGCCGTCCCAGGAGAGCATAAGTTGCTGGTTCCATTGAGGATTGACGCTGTTGTCCACGCGTTTACTGCTGATAGTTTGTTCGCCCAAGCGGAAGGTCACGTACGGGTCTGATTTCCCACTGATGTTCATGCCGGCGAGCTCTTTGGCCTCTTTGAGGTCAATCACCACAACGCCAGTGTACTCGACCATTCCTTGAGTTGTAGCTTTTGTGGGACTACGTCTGGACGGAGATTTTGGAGGGGAATTGGCCACGCCTCCAGCGAACATTTTCTCTTCGTATTTGGCGCGGATGAAGAGTTCTCGCTCAGCTCGTGGCGTCTGTGCTTCAGGTTTCTTGGGGGTTTGACCGTTGAGTTTGAGTTGTAGAGCGAGAGTACGTTCGAGTTGTTTGTTGAGTTTAGCGTTGCCACCTTTGTCCATAGTGGTGACCTGTTCGTCTGTCCACTTGTCGAGCATGACACTGAGCACGAACGACACGTGAACGCCCAGAGAGCGATGGACACCTGCACATTGAGTGCAGATGAAGCCACCGTGCGTCACAGTCGCCCATCTAAGCGAAAGTATCTGTTAAACCTCTAGTAACTCGTGAACTATGAGTCTTGAAACGTACTTCGGAGTAGCAGCTCCACAGTCCGCGCATTGATCGTTCTCGGGTCTTCGCAGCACCGCAAACAGTCGGGACTTGATCGCTTCTTGCTGCGCGTCGCTGCTCGGGCTTCCGGGGGAGGCCATTCTCAATCCTTTCACCAAAGATTTCGTTCTCAGAGTAGAGACAAGACTGAAGGCGTCATCGTATTCTGTTACCTGGTTTCTTACGTCTATCTGCACCTTACAATCCGTTTTTCTATTTGCTGATTTTTTTTTATTTATTGCTAGTCTCGATCTGGACTGCGAGCAGACACATCCGCTCAAAGTCTTGATATGTCACCTGATAGCACGATATTACTTAGAATGACTTTGTTGCTACTGAAAAAGTGACGCACCCGTCCGTCGCCGTCTCGATCCGCTTCATGAAATGCACGTAGCATCGTTTCGTGGTTCGCGAGAGGCAGCGTCATCTCACACGTCTTAACTGGACGCAGTGAGTATTACTTCATGAAACAAGCAAATGATTTTTGTCGCTGACCTGCTGGAAGCTGCGTAGCGAGATAAATCCTTCGGCTTTCAAGTCTAGCGCCTTGAAGAGCCTCCTCACGTTTTCCAGCAAGTCCGTCCTGGCCAATCTCGGCGTCATGACCGACACAAATTCGTCGCGTGTGACGTGAAGCTCGTGGTCGGGAACATGACAACCTCGGAACATCTGGGTCAGCAGCAACTTCATCTCTGCATTTAGTCCGTTGACTCGACTGTTCAATATCTGCACTAAGCAATCTCACTTTAGACGGTCGGACGCCCAGCGCCGCCGCCACGCCGCACTTGAGGTCGTGTGCTGCCAAAAATCCTGAGAATCACCAAGTTGCGAGTAAGGGAACATGTACGCAACCAAAACTGCCACTGCAGCCTGCTACTTAGTGCGCTCTCCACCTTTATTGTCGCAATCAGCCCAAGAGAAGCACCTGGACAAGAATACCTCGCTCTGCATGGCGATCTTTCGATGATTAAAGCTGGAGATTGAATATGTGCAAGAGGCTAACATTTCAATGTGTTAGCAATCAATCAATAATCTAAGCTGCATTTCTCTGGATTTAGATTCAGATTTTCTCAAGAATGGGAGCTTCGACTCAAAATTACTCCAATAATACGTAACCCCTTCAAACCGAAGATTTTTGCTGCCTTTTTCTACCCTATGCCATTCGTTATTAATAATATAGGAATTCGTTTAATCTAGCTGGTAATGACGTCTATATAAAGACGTCTGAGACGTCTTTTGAGGCGTCAAAACGGTCTTTTCGAGGTCTCTAAGCCCTTTTTACGGGTGTCGTTTCAGAGATATCCGTAAAAATAAACCTTGATTTCATTATGCTATCCTCCGTCAATAGTCCACTATTAAGGTCATTGCTACGAAGACCTGAGTCTCAGCTGGGCGAAAAGCGACGTAGCGCAAGGTCAATGTTGCCGCTGCTGCTGGCGTTTCTTAGAAGTGCGGCCACTGACGAGGAGGTCGAGCCACAGACAGTGATATTCAAGTTTGCGGCGTAAGAAGCAGACCAATCTTCCCCCACCCTCACTTTAAGCAGTCGTGTCCTGACGACCACTGGCATTGCCTTCAAGTCTTCTGCTTTGCTTCATAGCCACTGTCGCTGACGAGATGAACATGCGTGACATTCTGAGCACGTCCATGGGCGAGGAGCTGCCCTGTGACGTCGAGGTGTTCCTTATGGGTGAGGAGGTTGCCGAGTACAACGGCGCTTACAAGATTTCCAAATGTCTGCGGGGGGGGGGGGGGGGAAGTACGGTTACAAGCGTATCATTGACATGCCCAAGACAGAGCTGGGCTTCTCGGGTCTGGCCGTCGGCGCTGTCCACCACAACACCAAGCTTATATGACGTTCAACTTAGCAGGCTATTGGCCAGATCATTAACTCATCCGCCAAGCTGCATGCCCAACGGCGACATCCACGTGCCTATCGTCTTCTGCGGCTTGAACTGCCCTGTTGCCGGTGTTTTGGTATGTATTTTCCTTTCTATTGGGAACCAAATATTGTGTTACCGAGATTTCTAATTGCTACGTGTTGTTTGTTGTATAAGCCTATCATCATTCGCAGTGCAACACCGCCCGGTATGGCAACGTCCCGGCCTCAAGATTGTGTCTCCCTACGACTCGGAGGACGCTCGCGGTCTGTTTAAGGCTGTCATCCACGCCCGAACCCGGCTGTAGTGCTTGAGAATGAGCTTACGTACAGTGTCTCGTTCTCCGTGTCCAAGGAGGCCCAGGACAAGGACTTTGTGATTGAGTTTGGCAAGGCCAAGGTCATGATGCCGGGCACGAACGTCACCGTAGTTGCCTTCTCCCGCACGGTGGGCGAGGCCCTTATGCCCTTGTTAAGAGGGAACCGACGCCGAGTGAGCAACCTAGGTTCTATCCGGCCGTTCGACCGCCAGGCTATCATTGACTCTGTGAAGACGACCAACCACATTGTTTCCATCGAGAAGGGCTGGGGCCAGAGCGGCATTGACGTCGAGATTGTTGGTATCATTATCGAGATGGAGGCCTTTGACTATCTGGACATTTCCCTTGAGCGCGTGACCTACCGATACCGTACGCTAAGAACCTGGGCAAGGTGTACCTCCCGCAGGTTGAGGACGTCGTTGCTGCCGCAAAGCACACCCTGGCGCCCAACCTGTAAACCGAGCCCCTCTTTATATCGAAGTAGCAGGCCATGGACAAAGTCGTCGTCCCCACTTTGACCTAAGCTCAAGAATCTCGAACTATCAAGGAAAGCCTAGTACTCAGTATGTACGTACTTGCTACATCGCAGCAACAAGCATCGTACTCAAGAGCAAGAAAGAGTGGAGAGGTTGACAGTAGCAAGGGATTAATTGAACCCGATCATACGTCCCATCATTTAGTTTGCAGAATTTGACAAGAATGAAGTATCTTAGAATAATATATACCAACTCAAATGCTGAAATTCTCAAGAGCTTGTACACGCCCACATCTCGTATAAAGCGTGCTTTGCATGGAGAATAACTACACTAGCGGCATCTTCCTGCCTCGTAGCTCCGGAAGTTTTCTTGATTCTTGAGGGAAGTGGGGGTCATTGTCTTCAGGAATGGGTACTAAACGGAGCTGTGATACGTCGGGTTGGACGTCAAGCTCCTCCTCTTCTCCTTCGTGCATGTCGAAATCCTCGGAGCTAGGGGGGGATTACCGTCCATTTCGCAGAAAAAATCGCACCAATGCAAAAGAATATCGTCGGCCTCAGTACTGGCAGCATCGGTGGAAGGTCGATCTTGCTGGGGCAGCGTCCGATCGACTGGTTGCTCGTTGGATGAACGGGATAGTGAATCGTCCGAGCACTGGTCCATAGCAAACTCCAATAACCGATAGTGAGAAGCTACGCGTCGAACTCGAGGCTCCGTTGAAACTGATCTACGCCGAGCACTTGGGCTATTTTGATTTGACTGTGAAAGCCGAGTTGGCCGTGCAACTGATGGGCAACGTGGGGCGAGAAACTGCGGGCATTGCGATTCTGGAGAGCAATTTGAGACAGGCTGCTGGGTGGCCGAGTTGTCTGTAGAAGTTGCAGTCAGACCAGCGTCTGCCTCGGTTGAGAACCCCACTGATCTTCGGGGTGCCGCATGCAGCCAGCTATCACATTTGAATGGACGCTCGGCCGATTTAACAATTCGATCCACAAACTTATTGCCATCGCCATCTTCCTCGACAACTTCGTCATCACCATGCCCTTCGCGCTTGCTGGCTTCGCGCAATTCTGCAGCGGTCTGCGGCGCAAGCATGTCACGTAGGGCTTGGATTCGATCTGGTCATGACCGATCCCGTGGCAGTTGATAATGCGGCCACACCACCGTATCTCAGTGAGAAAAATATCTCTCTTCTCTGGGCTGAGTAAAAGTCCATCCTCATCTAGTTTCGCCAGTACTGCATCGATCGAATTCACCAACTCTTCTGCATTGTCAGCGAAAACCAGTAAATCATCAATCCATACGATAACGTTCTCGTTGACCAGATCGCCCAACACCATTTCCACTGCTGACTGAAAATGCAGTGCAGCATCCGTGTTGCCCTGCGGAACTCGAGTCGGTGTGAAGACACCCCGGTCTGCCATGTATACACTTTAAAAAGTCGAAGACTGCGTAAACCATATTGCCTTTGCAGTGCTCGAGAGCCACCTGAAGGCTTGGCATTGCGCCGGCGATCGGTTTGGTCACAGCGTTTGTAGGTTGATAATCCACAGTTTGTCTGAATTCCTGGTGTTTGGTTTCCTCTGTAATGGGCCCGATAGAGTGTAGTATTCGGTTTCAACCTGATCTTAAGTGGGGTTTCCCGCGCTGGCGGGTCATCTCTAGCTCCAAACGCCATCCATCATACCTCCGAACAATCTTATACAGACGGCTAGTAGTGTAGTCGTCAATCGCACCACGGTCTACAGCGTCACGCATCAGTGCATCAACAACGTTCACCACAACGCCACTAGCTTCAGGAGTGCACGGTAGTATTCCTTCAGAATCACCGCATGGGTCATCGTCTTCTGTTCCACGAGAGGCCAAATACTCCAATTGGAGGTCCGCGTCGATTCCAAGCTCGACCAGGAACTGCTTTCCAACAATGAACGCAGCTTCGTCGCTCTCGACAATCAGACACATTTTTGCATCTTGGCATCTCACAGGACGTGCTGCAGTGTTACGAGTCAGTCGAACTTTAAGTGTATGCGTCGAAGTGGGCAACGCTTCGCCATCTGCCCTAGAAGTGATCGGTGCATCCAATTTGGCAAGCACAACAGCTGTATCCTGTACACAAAGCAGATCGACGTGTTTTCGTGAAATCATGTTCATATCCGAGCCGCTGTCGACACAATAAGGCAGCTCCAGTGCTCCGTTAATCACAACCGTAGGGCAGTTCTCCGTGTTTGCGGTAGAGGGTGTATCGATGCGCTCCTAGCGAAACTTCTTTATCTTACCGTTACTAGCCCCTCTCTTCCCTTTCATTTCGGCCAAGATGGCTTCGGTCGCAGCTTCGTCTAATTCTGGACACTAGCTGAGCCAGTGGTCCTCGCCACAGTGAATATATCCAGTTCGCGGCTTGCTCTGAGTCACTACTTCTGGGTTTGCATTTGTCTGCACAGAAGGGGGACGTTCGGACACATGCTTGACCTTCCTGCCGGAAGTAGGCCGCTGGTTACCGTGACGAGACCGCTGGTCACCATTCATTCTTGGTTTTCCCAACGCTACGCTAAGTGCTTGATTGATGCCTGTGTTTGGCCAGAAACTGAAACACTCGTTCTTGCTCTAACTCCTTTTCCTTCACCAGCATGTAGAGCGCTCTCTCATCGGATTTGATGCTTGCGTCCACGATGCGGAGATGGCTATCCACAGCTTCAAGCAACTGAACAGGCTCAAGATGTTTCCTGAGGATGTTACACTTCTCCTTCATTCCCGTTTCAGTAGAGAATAGATTTGTCATACCGTGCTGCAAGATGATCTCATCGCAACGCATGAAGTAGTTGATCACGCGAGCCTTAACATCTCGCACGCATAGGTCACTCACTCCTCTTCCTCTCAATCTTCAACCTCTTAACCTGTTCCACCTACGGGTAAAAGCCACTCTTCTCCGCTCAACAGTCACAGGGAGCTCGTCGCAACGACCTTCCCCGCTCGCCTGCCACTCGTCATACGTTTGCAACTTGCCTCCACCCACACACTTCGCCTTTCCGCTTTAGTCGGTCAGCTCGTCCTGGGGCCGACCATCCAACACAACCTTTTCCGAGCTACGCCCACGTCCACAACGACCTTCGTTCTTCTTCTCTCTGTCCTCGATTCTCCCGAACCACTCTTCGCACCGCTGGTGCATCCCGACGCAAATCCCGACTACTTGCGTGCGACGCAAGATTGCTGGTTCCTCGGTCATGGCTCCAGCCCACTCGTCGCTCACGATCCTTGCAAGACAGTGGGCGCGCCTACTCCACCTTCCGCGACTCCTCAGCCCGTCAGATAGCACTTGTTCGGCCGTCCTTGGCCGCATTCGCTTTCTCAAGTCTGTCCTTGTGCTGCCGAGCGACACCCCACGCTTCTACATCTCTACTGTGCGGCCCTCATTGGCCGTATTCGGGCCGTATTCGCACACTTCTCACAGCCGCTCGAAATCGGGATGCACTCACAGCCACTGCACTGCGAAACTTCAACGCCTGGAGTGGTAGCCAAATGTAGCCCCGACGCCCTATTACAGTACGCTTAAAATGTTTCGTGCAAAATGCACGAAATATTCGTGCAAAATGCACGAAATATTCGTGTGAATGGTTGCATTTTTACATTTTATCATACGCTTTTCATACCTGACATTTTTGCCTGTAGGGAATTCGTCGTTCATTTTGCACGATGAATTCCATACAAAGTGCAAGACTTACACGACGTTTTCCGTAGAAGTAGGGATTCAGAGCATCATTCTGAGAGTAAAAATGCAAACAGTATGAGCTCTGAACAAAAAGTGAGGGTAAGGACTGCTTCGAAACACCTCCATGATTGCGCTGGTGACGTCCTGCTGTAGTAGTAGTAAGAACAACCGAATCGGGAATTTATTACCGTACCTCACAAAATAAATTCTTAACAGAAAAACAGCAGTTCGGCGATTTTCGCGAATTTTCTATTTTGTAGGTTTTTCTAAACAAAAAATTGCAGATTATACATTTTCGCAACAAAACTATATGTAGGCTGAGATAAAAAATGAAATAAATTACAACCACCTAAGCATTCATCATTTAACCCTGTCGTCTTCATGAGGAAGGTTTTTCTCCAGAGCAAGTCGAATGAGCGGCACAAGACGCGCGAACAGAGATAAACAGTGCTCAAGATCAAATCCGAATTGTGACCTATACTTTGCAAACGGATCTCTTAAGGCTGACATAAAGAAACGATATATAAGCAGGAAAGCGAAACAATCGGTCCTTTCTGGTGAAAAATATAAAGTAGATTGTGTTTAAGTAATTCGGCGTATCGAGGATGCTGTATCATTTACAATCGTAGACCATTACATGCTCATAAGACTTGGTTAAAAAATAACAACGGTCTTGCTAGTAGGGTGCAGCAGCTATATATATTGCTATAGTAAGTTTTCTTTCAGCTTAAATCGTCCAATGTCGCTGGACGATTTAAGCTGAAAGAAAGTTAGTATATCAATATACCAGTTCATTTACTACATTACAAGAGTATGTATTCGATCATATCACGGGCCGTGATATATTTCCGCTGGAGCTTTGACCAATGTGATTTTTTGTGCTAAATCTTACCACAAAAATAGCAGTTTCACGAAAAATTCGGGCATTTTAACGTTAAGACAACTGCAGTTAGGAATTCTCAACAAAAAAAAATATTTTGTAACGTACAGTAACTGTGAACAGCAGTACGTAACTCGGTTTCGTGGATGGCGTATACTATAATCAGGATCAATACACCAGAATAAGCGATCGTTATTTAATTTAAACACGCTAACTCTACTAGCAACGGAGGACAACAACGTGTGCCAGCGTAAATAGTGGTAATTTTTTGAAGTGGAGATCTTTGGATAGCAAAAGAAGTGAATCTATTGTCATTACGACGTGATAGGGCTATATTTCTCTATCACGAAGTTCTCCCCACAATGGAGGCATATAATGGTATGCCCAGCAGCCCAGATCTCCCGCATGTTTCCATCTAGCACGGCTGAGCAGTGGGACGGTAGTTCGGGAATCTGTCGGACTTTTGTCCGTTGCAAGAATCGTTAAAAGCGCCTTGGCGGGTATCGGGAACGTTGCAGCACTTCTGGTTGCCCTTCCTGCTCGGATCGATCGAACCGCCTGACGCATCGCAAGCTTTCTGGGTGAAGTCGGCGGTCAAGTACCCAGAGCTCTCATATCTGTTGTCAGGACGTGTTCCAGCACACTGTCTGAGAGCACCGTGACTGAAGACAAAAGTCAGTAAAAGACGGCATGTGTACGCAGGTGTCGACAGGTACTTACACGGGCATCAGCAGAGTGGCGAGGGCAGCAATGACGATCAAGACCTTCATTTTAAGAAGCATGTAGGTCGTTGTTGAGGGTGGGTGAAGATTTCGAAATGGTCTGCAATGGAAACTCTGCAGTCAAGGGATGCATCGGTCCAGGATCGCGAACTGACGAGATTTGCAGATCAACTACCTTTTTATATCTACTTTTGCCGAGTTGAGTCAGAACGGGTACCTACTGTTGACAGTGGGCGCCCATTCTGACTCGGCACTGCGCATATATGCATTGACCCAACGTGATCAACCCCAGCAAATCAGCTGGAGTTATGCTGGGAAATGGAGTTCGATATCTATTTTTTTTATTATTTTATCTGTCCGGTGTGCGATATGTTTTTTTTTCTTCTTACAGTTGCTGGAGAATTTGCGAGGCTGATAGTGCTGACATCGTGAAGGAGTTCGGATTTAATCAATATCCCGTCAGAATACGCATGTAATGAGTATCCTTCCAAAATCGGTTCGAGAGTGAAACAGTTCTTATATTATTAGCGGTTATAGTAACTGTCCTCTAAAGAACTGGTAGTAAATGTGACGGTGGCTTATCAACAGACGAATTGGATGATATATTCTACATTCTCTCAACATTCTTGTTTTACTGTAACAATTAACCCCACATGCTCTATGGATATGATATTCTTTGCCCGACATTCCTTAACAACATGTTCTTCTCACAGCCTAAAACTGTCCAGATCACAAAAACAAATAGCGCGACGAAGCTTAAACACTGTAGTTACAGTTTAGAATGAGATCCCAAGCACCTTGGTTGCCTGCTTTCCATATTTTTAGCATGACCAGACGGCACGGCTGCGAAGTAGGCGACCGATATGTTTGATTGGAGTTGCCGCACAAAGGCGAACAAATCAGTAGACGGTACTATCTGGTTAGACTGGAACTAATTGGTTTACCTGTAAGAAGCGGGGCATTACTTTGAAATGGCGGGCTTTAAATACTGTTGTCCAGCATTCAGGCCTGTGCTAGTTGACGGTTTTTTCCCTACCCGCTCTGCGTTGGTTACCTGGTTGCATCAGCTTGTATGCTGACGGTCAATGGGAGACCACCCTTAACTAGAGGGTAAGCCTAGAGGGTAAGCCTTATTTGGGATATCTATTTTTCATTTATCATAATGTTGTTAGTTGGTCGGAGATAAAAAATTTAGACATTAATGTTACTATTAATATAACATTGATCCTGCCAAGTAAGATTTGAAGATTTGTCGTGAATCAACCCGCCGGATTCACTGCATTTTACAAAGCCGC
>NW_008648992.1:2037931-2039824 GCF_000247585.1 Phytophthora nicotianae INRA-310 | reverse complement strand
TAGGGTCCTGGCTGTATATTTTGCCGCGTTGTTTACGAAATGCACATCATATTAAATTAATCATCAGTAATCACCGATGCACAGCCAGTACTGTATAAATACAAGCCATTTGTGCAACTCGGTTTGCAACTGCACATTGATTGGTGGAAAATATTTTTTGGTGTTGTACTAGACGCGTAGGTTTGGATGTCCTCCTCGTTTGGGATCTTCACGCAGGCCCGCTATAATGTTAGACACTGATAAAGATCTACCATACGTAGTACACACTCTGTCAATTGCAGTGCCACTAGTGTAACCTGCTTGAACGAGATTCGTCACAACCCTCCAGAAGTGTTTTCTCCGTGAATAGGCAAATTTGTTCGCACCGCGTTCAGTCGGTGTGAAAGCATTTGCTGCCTTCAAGCCAGCAAGACCGAATTGATGTTCGTACCAAAGTTCGTAAAGGTCCTTGGGTCGCTTGGAGAGCCGGGCCGTTAAAGTAGGTCTATACTCTGCCCCGTCGAGATCTCCATCACCTTGCGTGTGGTATGAAGAATTGCCGGTCTGAACACGTGGAATGGGGCATGCAGCTACTCGCCGTAGGATAGCCACCACCTTTTCCATTTCGCGCTGTGACTCTCGTCTTGAGTGTAGCACCTCGTTCATCAGCTCGGTCATGTATCGCCGTGATGTCAGTAGCTGTGAGTGGAGCGCTGCAAATTCGCGCCGAGCTCCTTCTCCTCCACCGCCCGAGACTGTTGCAGTCAGCGAAGATCTGGTTTCATTCATCTCTACGACTTCACCTTCGTTTATCACTACGAGATTTAATTTAGAACCATCTCCAAGCACGTAAAGCGCCTCTCTGTCAACAGGATTTAGTTCAGAATTCCCACCAGTCTTTTTGTATGCTTCAATAATCCGCTGTTGCAACGCACTAGGAAGGAGGTCGCAAATGTTATCGGTAGACTCCAGCGCAGCCCATAGTAACGGCAGCGCTAGTGTTTTTGCGATTGATTCGCCCATCATCACCTTCACAGTAGGAGCCACATCATTGAGAAGCAGGTTTGGTTCAACGCATTGAATTTCTTGCTTTAGTTTGTAGAAACAAGGTCCAGCAGGGCCAGATAGCACTGCTGCCGCGCATGCGTCCGGGTATGGTTGTGTATTGTCAATGTAGACATCCACGACTGCCTTGCGTGTTCGCCAGCGCCGCACTGGTTTCATGTCGTCAGTGGGATCGAAGTCTCCATACGCTCTTTTGTTCATCCATCGGCAGACGTCGCTCGGTGTGATCTTCAGAAGTGCTTCAGTGGTGAACGTGTGGTCGGATCCGTAGGAAATGCCGTCCTTGAAGGACATCAGCCTCACTAAGTCTGCCTTGTAGCGATTCATTTAGGCTTAAGTGCGTCGGGAGGATTCTAGAAGTGAGCGCTTAAGTACAGCGACTGAAGTTTGCAACCGAAGGCGAATATCTGGCTCTTTGTATGGGTAAGGGTTGCAAATCGGCTCAATTTTTGCTACCGTGTTTGCAACCCAAGGTTGCAAAAATACCATGTATCTGTCGTCGTATTGGCCACAGCTGTGACCAATACGACGACAATCAAGCGTTATTAGCCAACCAGTGCCGTGGTTCGCCAGAAATACAACCTCGGTTGCAAATGGCTGATGATGTAGTGGTGGCGACGTTATCGTTACATCGTTAACTAGCAAATAACGTTATCTGAGCTAAGTTAGTTGGATTAACTACGCAATAACACGGGGCTATATTTGTAGTTTTATCGTATTACACCGTAGCTTTGTGAAAAGTAAATTCTGGTGCTTCAGCCACAAACTGGTTTTATCGCAGCATATTTCTGGCGACGCTGAACTTTGGACTACATGTCCACGCCACGTTCTTAGAAGCGCGCTTCAGCC
>NW_008648992.1:2035014-2036626 GCF_000247585.1 Phytophthora nicotianae INRA-310 | reverse complement strand
TTTTACATTTCCTCACAATGTTAGCACTACCAGTCCAATCCAAAAGATGCTTAATCATCAGCCTCTCTCTTTTTTATTTGAAAACAGCTGAATACCGATTGTCGAACTGCAAAGAATCTTTGAAAGATTCACCAATATCGCACTACGTAAGCCGTTCCAAAATATCGCGTCATAAACATTGTATGCAACCACACTATCATATCAATTTCCAACTCATGGGTTGTCGCAAACATCCACCGCAACGGGACTATTGCTCTCTCTCTCTCTCTCTCTCTCTCTCTCTCTCTCTCTCTCTCTCTCTACTGTCGATACTGTAAATCGAATCGATGGTCGTATTGGCATTATATAATATATGAAGGGTTTGTCGGAATAACAATATGCGTCGCATTCATAGCATCTATCCGCGCTACGGACTTGGCAGTAGGCAACGAAGGCGCTTGAGATATCATACGATGCTTTACTTGAACGTTGTCACATTATTATTATTTTTTTAATCCGTCTAAATTTGTTAAGAATATGCTGTTTAATGTAAACAATATAGTATTGCTCCCATACTCGTGATAGAAGGTGTCAGCGCAGTATTTTCCATCTGTGAGTTGGTCGGAGGGTTAAACGAGAAAAAGGGAAATTGGCTCATAATAATGATTCTACCAAACATGAGTTGCTGTGGTTCAGTTGTTTTTTCGGCCAAGATTGTAAAAAAGGAGGAGATTATTGACTCAAGCCTTGATTCAAACCGGACCATCCTGTATATTACCCTATAGGGACGACGAGATTTACCATGGTTGGTCCTGGGTTTAAGTTCGCATTCGGAGCCAGGATTCGTCCAGTAGAAGAGCCAATACCGCTCAACTGGATATTCAGGGCAAATCTTATTGTGCTGTCGAATCATGCCTCATGTTCTAGAATTGACTACGGTTCCTCGGGCTACGATGTCCCTACTAACACAACCCATTAGAGTTGGCAGATAGCAAGTTATTGTAAGCATAGAAGGTATACTATGCAACCACTGTCATTTAATTCCAATCGTTACCCAGTAAAATACATTTAGAAAAATACAGATAGCGAATCTTATATTGAAGTTTCCAGTCCCATAATGGTATCCAAAGAGATACTGGAAACATGAGTTACTTGGCATTTGCATGTGCACCAAATCGTTAGCTTTTGTACGAAAACTGGCAGAAAACCGACTCGCTCGGCAGCACGGATCCTCCCTGTGGTATAAGATCCGTGTGCATAGGATAGCATTTCCAACGGGACATCCAGGAGAACTACGTCAACACACCGACTGTTGACTCAACACCGATAATCAATAGATACGACAGCGTGACATACGTAGATAAAAGGGCTGTTGATGTGTAGATATCATCCGTTCATGGTTCATGACCTCAAGTCGTGGCCCACAACCGATGTAATCCATTGAGCTTCTTGACTGTAGATATTCCATTGCGGACCATTCCGAAAACTTCCACGCCCTCAACTAACGCCAAACACGTTTCTTAAAATGAAGGTCCTGTTCGTCATTGCTGCCCTCGCCACTCTGCTGATGCCCGTGTAAGTACCTGTCGACACCTGCGTACACATGCCGTCTTTTACTGACTTTTGTCTTCAG
>NW_008648992.1:2030662-2032071 GCF_000247585.1 Phytophthora nicotianae INRA-310 | reverse complement strand
CCTGTGTCAAACGCAGGTATGTGCATTAATAGATCTTATCTATTAAATCCATTCATACTATCTAAGTGCGATGATTTTGTCAAATCGAGTTGTAGAAACTACAAACAACTCCAAATGTAGCTCGAGTGTTCCAAGTGCGACGAAAGAAATAGTTTATGTCTTCAATGAAGTGAAGGCTGGTGATGAATCAGTAAAAGAAACTGGCACAGGCCCCGCCGTACACGACGACAAACCGCAAGACTGCGCAACACGTGCTTGTGCAGTCAAAGCTGCGAAGTTACAACACCGTAAGGTCTATCGTCGTGCCGTATTAGAGATTATGTTCGTCTAATTGTTCCTCGTGCTTATGGCAATATAGGTAAGGCTGTTCTAGCGATTCGCGTGCGTCAAGATGCATATGCACGCAGCTTCAAAAAAGGAAATTTTTAGCTACATCAGCTCGTTTTGCTCGTCATCACTCGCGTCATGAGAGCCACCTTGATCGGCCAAGCGCGCGCTTTGCAGAGTCAAAGTCAGGAAATTCTTCGATGAGGCCAGGGTTCGTAGCAGCGACAGACTGCAGGCATCCCTGCAGCAACTCGTGGTAAAATGACAGCGAATGGATTTTCCTGAACTTGTACAGGTTCCCCACCTCGAAGCGAGTCCTTCCAGTAGAGCGGTTGTTAGGGTCCCAAACCGTCCGTTTGAACACTCGGGCGTCACGTAGGTCGTTTTTGTCGAGGATGTTGATATATCCCTTGAGATGGTTTTTCATGAAACCATCCACTAGACCAAGACGCGTTCCGCGATTGTTATCAAGACGTGAAATGGACTCCACGACCATGATAGCCGACACGTTTTGGGTTGTGGGACGGGATTCTGTTCTTGCAAACGATCGCAACTTCTTCACGGACACAAACTGGTGGGTTGCTTCTTCACGTTGTTGCTGCAGCACCTCCTCTCTAACCTCGGCGATTAGGCGACGTGCTTCGTCCTCGTCGTCGCTGTTGTTGTTGTACCCTCCCGCCATAACACCTTTCTCCAATCCACTTCACAGGGATAAATGAAAAGTGAACTCTGTGATAATAAGAATACCTGGTTCTATGACATTACTCAACTTTTCGACCGGTTTGTAGGACAAACAGAGTACAATATTGGGGTCGCTATCAAACGAACCTATACCCACTTCAAGCTATCGACACTTTATTGTTACGAAACCGTTTTACCGTATCCATGAAGCGTCAACAAGGAAGGTTGTAAAAACGGAATCAACTGATCAAACCGTTTGGAAAACTCGCCGTACACAAATGACAAGAGCCCACAGTGGTGTGTGGTGAAGCAGATTCAGAATATTCCGAGACTGGGCGGTATCAGTTCCAATCAATCAAGATCGACCACCACCCATTATGGCGATCTTGGTGTGGTCCACG
>NW_008648992.1:2019613-2022339 GCF_000247585.1 Phytophthora nicotianae INRA-310 | reverse complement strand
CCCTCGCGGGGTGGAGACCTAGAAGCCATGCGCTTCTTTGAGTGCTGGGCTTCAGCGGCTGCGGCTTTAGCAGCCTGAGCACGTTGAAGGCCCTCGGCAAGCGAGAGGTTCTTCGGAGGTTTCCCTCCCTCGTCGCCGCCAGCATTGGCCGAGCCCTTCGCCTTGTCGGCAGGGATCTCAGAGCGCGCAGGCGTCTTTGACCCATGCTCAACGTGATCACTAGCGAACGAGTGTAGGCTGTCAACCCTGCGCTCGCTTGGCACTGGAGTGTGCCATTCCACGGAGCTCCCAGACACACTGTGGAAGCTCCGGGCCTTGGCCTCGTCCTCAGAACCAGGACTACGCTCACGGCACGCGAACCGTGGGTTCCGACGGTCGTCTTGGGACATTGACGCGACCGACGGCGGCGTGAGTTTCGCCGCTTGCTCGCAGCCGAGTCACCCGAGGCATCAACCGCCTCGGATGCTACCTTAGTAGCCCCCTTGAGTGCCGAGCTCTTGCTATGACGCTTAGAGCTCTTGGCGTGCGCCTTTCGGGCAACATCCTTGGCGGGTGCATTCGCACCGCCCTTCGCAGTATTGCAAGCCATGAGGAAGATCGAAGTGGAGACCGAGAAGAGGAGCGCTATCGCTCAAAGGCTCCAACTGTGGAATGAGCCACAGCCGCGTCCCCGCGGCTCGTCGACCCCTTTCGACTCGGAAAATGAGAGTTTGTGACTCTATCTCCCGTTTGTGATTGGTCGGTAAACGGCTGACGAGAGTGATGCTGGGCGCGCTTCTAGCCTCGCAAAGGAAACCATTTGCATCAGCACTGACACGAGCTCCGAGGAATCCGTTAATGCTGCGGTCCGCCCACCGACAGCACAACGTATAACGGGTAACAGTGTCGGATCAACTACTGGTGGTAGTGCACCAGGAAAAGCAAGAACGCGGGGAAACCCAAGAAAGGTAAGCCATTAACCCTCAAGTCGAAACCACAGAAAAAAACGCAAGAGTCTGGATGACTCAATTTGCGAGCGCACCAGCATATCGAAGAAACGCTCGCGTATTGAGATAGCCCATGCAAAGATTAAGTTCACCAAGGACCTGCTGGAGTTGGGAATACTCAACGGAAGAAGTGAAGGAGATGGTTGCAGCACAATTCGAAGACAATTGATGTCCGATTCAGTTTCGTCCTACATACTAGACAAGTGATCTAGTAAGCTCTGCATTACCCGTAGGCGTTTGAGTCTCCCTTGCGTGTCCGCCAATCTAATAAACGCGTTATCAAAGTTTCCATCGTCGACTAAATCGGGCAGCTCCATCGCTACTGGGATCCACGCGTTGGGATTTTCGTCATCAGAATCACCTACCCCAGGAACATCCAGGAGTATGTTATGGAGGACAGCACAAGCACGAATCCAAGCCACACCTCGCTCTCCATCATGCTCATTGCGATGCCTCAGCCTCAGCCCTTTCAAACTGAAAAAATCTTCCCTTCAAAATTCCAATACAGTGCTAAAAGGTACTGGTCGCCCTCAAATATCTCAGGTGTGCATGTCTGTAGGTCGCAGTTAGCCATTAATCTTGCATTATGTGAACAAGCAGCCCATCCTGTGTAGAGATACCTAATTCTTTTGTGATCATCACAAACCACGAGCGCTGCTATTCCATAGCAGCCTTTGCGGCTGTAATAGTCTGCACCATCAAGTTCTAGTTTTCCTGCGAAAGGAACAGAGTTCCATCGACAAAGCCGATACACTGTCGAAATCCCGAGATCTCCTCGATTCGAGCGCTAATTTCCTCGCGTTCCTAATTATCTGGCCATGCAACTACCTGCTGTTCAAGCGCCACCAGCGCGACTATACAGCGATCGGTGAACAGCTCGACTACACCTTCAGACCGAAAATGGTGTGCTAACTTTCCAATCGATGCACCATTGCCATCACACCCAAATCGGTACAGCGCAACCATGAGCTGTCACCAAGCTGGCGTCTGAGGAACGTTCGAGTTGTTAAAAAACACTGGGTTGTCTTTAATCAAATCAACGATCTGCGTAAATTGAAACCTCGTGACGCGGAAATCTTGGGTGAATCGTCGCTCGTCAAGCTGGTTGAGCCAAAAGTCCAATGTGTCCGGGGCACGTGGCACAGGATCTCGCTTGTTTAAGTAACGGGATTTACTTATCATCCAGTATGCTTCTATGAACTGCATCAGCGTGTCATTATCGGGTTCCAGTACTTCTAGTGAAAACATCGTCATCATCGAAAAGGCCAAATAAAAACTCAATACTTTCACCAACTACCACAGATCGAATCCCACGCCTAAGCGCCCGCAATGCGCGCTGTCGTATCAAAATTGCCACTGCCGTTATAGACTTACTGCTGTGTGTCTGAGTCTTCGAGCTTAGCAATTTCAGCTGTTATGCTAGCTCTGCTGCTAGCTGACTGCTCCACAACTTTAGGTACAGGAGTCCTTGCCCTCTTAAATCCCTTGCTCTCGACCACCGGAAGGAAAGTGCAGCTGCACTTCCTCTTATCGTTGCTGCTGGTGCAGTGCATGATCCTCGCGGTGACGTTGCAGCCGTGGTCCTACCTGAAGCTGCCACTACAGTATCTTGGCGGCGGCGACACTGCTGCTGCTACAATACTTGATCCTCTTGGTGGTGACGGAGCTGCTGCAGTAGGTGGCGACGCTGTCACTGCAGTACTTGATCCTCGCGGTGGTGCTGCCACGAGGTTACTTTGC
>NW_008648992.1:2014928-2018208 GCF_000247585.1 Phytophthora nicotianae INRA-310 | reverse complement strand
TTTTATGCTCATCGAGATCGTGGAAGTCGCCGCCTTTCCTGTCGCAACCGCAGCGAAGATCCAGCTGTCCGAGGTGTAAACTGCGAGCAATTTCGATAAGTCAGTAGTTAGTACTGAGATCTGGTGATTTGATTTGGTGCGTGTAAAGTACTGATCCGTAGTTGTCCCAAGCGTTAGTAGTGTTACTCATGGGTAGTAACAAAATAGTAATACACAGCGACGCTCAACCACCAAATGCGCTTAGTGGAGCTTCATGCTCTTGCAGAACTACTTTCTTACTTCTATTTTATCCACGCCATGGCCCCCTGTACTCCGTAACCCGTCGAAGAAGAAACTGGGCCGACCCAAAAAGCGCCTGCCCCGAACCTGCCCATCCTGCAAGGTCACCTTCAGCTCGCCGACTAAGCTAAAGAACCATTTAAATCATCTACGCGGATGCGGTCCCCAGGCCGTAGCTCGTCAAAAGGCAAAGCGAAAAGAAGCAAACCGATACTACAGCAAGGTCAATTCCATTAAAAAAAAAAAAAGAATTAGACAAGGTGGGAATGTGGGATTTTTACTGTGACGACTCTAAAGATGACGATTTGGACGACGAGGTCATGAAGGAACCCACGTGGGCTTGGTTTAGAGACAACTTGACCACCGCGAAGGGTCCATTAGCTTAAAATGACATTAGAATAAAATATCTACAAATAAAAAAATGTCATTACTTGTGCAGTATCGGCATGACAAGAAAAAATACTACTGCGTAAAAAACTGTGTATTGATGGTGTCTTTAATGTAACTACCTGAACGCTTCACCCTTTTTCGGCTCCTTTCTTTTTCTTGTGCTTTGGCTTTGGGCCAGGTTTTAGCCCACGTTTGCCGTTCTCGCGTGGGTTCTCTTGTGTCGCCGGAACTAAGAGTCCCGTATCTTTCTCCAAAATGACGTTAGTTGGCCACGGCTTAAAGGAAACGTTGTACGTTTTCTTGAAGTACCCGATGGACATTTTCTCAGCGTTGTACAGAGTATCCAAGTCTCATTCGTCCTTTATAGCTGCTGCTGCTACTGCGTGGACGCATGGGAAGTCTGTGTCCTGCCAATTTCCATATGTACATTCCGCTCCAGGTAGATCCACTAAACGCCAAGGGTGTATGTATCCAGTTTTTGCTGTAGGACCGAGATATAGTACGTCGTACGCACCGGCTAAACACGGAGTAATTTGGCATGATCCAGCAGCCTTGATGAGATCTTCTTTCTTTTTTGCGAGCTTCGACACCAACGTAGTGGATGGGCTCTTGTCCAACCAAGCAGCAGCCAGTTGCCTCTTTGATGACAAAAGTTCACTCAATTTTCGAAAGTACAACCCAAAAGCATCGAGAGGCTTGGCGCTTCGACATTCGTTCCCGATCCAGTTGTTGGATTGTTCTGCTAAATTTGATGTGGTCTCTCCGTAAGTCGGCAACTTGAAATGATCTTGATACACATATTTCACCAAGTGCTGTTTCGAAATCCCCGACAAGTATGTTGCTGCTGTTGGTTTTGTGATTTTGAGTTCCGATTCGAATACCTTGCAGTCATTTTCACAGTCGCAATTGGCCATTTTCGAGATTATCACGCACTCTCTGTTCGTTAATGATTTTTTTTCCTTGCTGGTGATGTTTCCTTTTATATGGCGAAGGCAGAATCGATGTCCAGCGCGCGGAAAAGCTGTGTTTACTACCGCCTGAAGACCTTTATCTCCGTCGGAGAGAGCTGTAAAAGTTTCTATGTCGCCCAATGCCTCTTTCACGACGTATAGAAACCAAATCCAGTGGTCGTTGTTCTCAACAGGAACGAGAGAAAAAGCGAAAGGAAGTATCGAACTGTTAAAGTCTTTTGAAGTTGCCACGAGAAAAACCCCTCGCTGGTTCATCTCTCCTTTGAGATGGGTCCCGTCAGAGCCGTACAATCGACGACTTCTTTTGGCGACTTGGATTTCGATGTTTGGAAAAAAATACGCTCGAATAAACGTTCCGTTTCCGGATTTCTCGAACTTCATTATTGAGCCCGGGTTTTCTCAGCAACTAATCTCAGGTAAGACTCAAGTTTCTGATAGCTGTCAGTCATATTACCACCCAATCGCTCATCAATCGAACTCTCGATCCGCGAAATAACACTCGGACTGATGTTTTTGCCTTTACCCACGAGAAATCTGGAAATTACTGCGCCTGTCTTCTTGTCGGTCTTTCCGTCATACCTTGGCAGCATTTCTGCTTCGATCAAGTGTACCAGCGTCGCTAGATCTTGCGTTGTATTTCTCTTGGCAAACTTTGAACGAGCGATAGTACCCTCGGCAAGAGGTTGTTCTGTGAATCCCACACGCATGACGTGGTTGTGAGCAAAATTAAAGCAAGTCACCTTCCAGCTTCCGTCAACTCCGTTGACATTGATAGCAAACGGGCACTCACTATCATCACACGAGGTGTTCTTGTCGAAAAATTGTTGACCATTCAGTTTTTTGCAAACATACTTTGTATTTCCACTATTGTTTGCCTAGCTACTAAAGCTGTCGACAAACAATTGAAAGCCGGACGATTGAGCAAGTTCTTTGCAGCGTTCTTGAATAGCCTTCTGGGATCCGTGAGTCTCGATTCCGATGTTCTCTCGTCGCTGGTACGCCACACCGTAGTTGTTCTTGCTCGAGTCTGTCACTTGAATTGGTACATCTTGTCGCAACAAGCCAAGCGACCTGGCCATATCCAGTTCTGAATCATTCACCACGAATGGAGCCGACCCAAAAGTACGAACTTTTCGTGTCCGTGAGCGGAGCATTCGACCGGTGTATTGTGTGCCTCGTGGAACTAACGAGCTGGTGGGAGGAAACAGAGAAATGAGCTTGTAGTAGTGGGAAACGAACGCTCGGCGGCAAAAATATAAAACCGAGTTGAAGAAGTGCCGTTGCATTTAGAAAAAAAAAACAGTTCTTAGCTTGCGCTATTTTAACATCATATGCAGAATACTATTAATATGAAGCTGAAATGAAGTACTGTTTTATAACTACTGAAATTTGCTGGCAACAACTGAACGATAACAGTTCCTGAACATTGAACTCCCGACAAATAAGAACCGAGATTGTGTTCAGCTTGACGGCAGGGCCTTAGCAGCAGACTTAGGGAAGGAGTGTGGGCGAATGCATGTTGAGGACGAGATCGTGTATACTATGTAATACTACGTAGTAGTATTTACGTTTAACCTGGTGCCCTTCGTTCATCGTGACATAAAGATTTACAAGGTTTGCTATAAGTCGGAAACGAATAA
>NW_008648992.1:2011699-2013113 GCF_000247585.1 Phytophthora nicotianae INRA-310 | reverse complement strand
AGAGGAACACAAAAGCTGGATAGAAAGTACTTTCAATTTGTCAGATCCAAGTCAGCAGATATGACAGGTTATACAAACCCGAGCTACTCTTATCGAGGGAGACTTCTGTACGATACTTGTAGATGTACAAAGAGGATTTCTGTAAAATACAGTACTAGTACAGTTGTGTACCGGTACCTCAATGACCACTCTGGTTGTGCTCTGATGATTATCCAGGATAAGAAATTTAGATATGCTTTTCGTAAACAACGCGGTTAGGTATGCTGTATTAGCAGGCCTCATTAAGTAAATTTTACCGTTTCCCCCTATTAGATTATTAGAAGGACTAGGAGGCAAGTTAATAAAGGGGTATATGTAGTGTGGGGCATCATTGCCTTTACTGTAAGCAAGTATATATGAATGTATCAACATTACCATAGACAATCTAGTCTTACTAATATCAAATGTAGGGAAAGATGTAGCCAGGGACCCACAATAGCTCTGCAGAGTCTGAAATCGCCCGCTCATAAGCTTCCATCTTTCTTTAAAGGTTGTTTTATTGCCGCTGCACTTGTCCAGGTTCGTCGCAAGAACATTTTCTTCAATGACCCTATCTCTTAAACTGTGGTTGTCGCATACAATATGTGTACTTTGTGCAGTGCTCCACCCTGCTGCCTTCAGTCTAGGTTCGTATTTTTTTTTTTAACAAGTCTGCATATATTTGCTGTGCGTTTTGTATGCACGGTAAACAGGTGCGAAGCACTGAACGCTCGTGGTTTTCTTCCGCTTCTCTCCAGATTTGGCTTCACGGTCAAATTTGATTCAAAACTTGCATGTTACGGCAAGTACTGAAGACGTTTCAGGTGCCGCTTGGAGATTTCTAAACCCTACTTAAGATCGTGTTCTCGCAGGAATGGTGTCACCAACGTCCGCGGCATGTCGATATTTAAACACGTGTAGCTAAAAGCCATCCGTCGGCGCTCGTTTTCTTTCAAAAAAAAAAAAAAAAATCACCAGGCTTATTAGATGGACAATAACTTCTGTAAGGTATTGATAGCAGGCCATTCACTCTGATCTGAACATCTAACAACCGTTTGCTGTTTATTGTGCATCGGACAGATATGCTCGCATCAAATTGGCAATGTGTCGGCACTGGGCGCATTAATACCCGTAAGTGTTAGCGAGGGACACTCGGAGAACTTATATAAGTGCTGTGAGAGGTTTCATTCAATTAATGAGGGCCTGTATATTAAGTAGGTACCGACAGTGATGCCATTGTCGTCAGATCGCCAGAACGATGCGGCGTTGGCTGCAATCCATTGACAAAGTTCAATCTTAAACGGGCGTAATGCGATGTATTGTCGGAGCCAGTTAAACTACCACCAATACTTTTCGTGCCAAACGATATCAAAATTGCTTTATCGACCCCCCCCCC
>NW_008648992.1:2008052-2008649 GCF_000247585.1 Phytophthora nicotianae INRA-310 | reverse complement strand
GGACAAAAGTCCGACAGATTCCCGAACTACCGTCCCACTGCTCAGCCGTGCTAGATGGAAACATGCGGGAGATCTGGGCTGCTGGGCATACCATTTTATGCCTCCATTGTGGGGAGAACTTCGTGATAGAGAAATATAGCCCTATCACGTCGTAATGACAATAGATTCACTTCTTTTGTTATCCGAAGATCTTGGCTTCAAATAACGATCACTTATTCGTTTCCGACTTATAGCAAACCTTGTAAATCTTTATGTCACGATGAACGAAGGGCACCAGGTTAAACGTAAATACTACTACGTAGTATTATATAGTATACACGATCTCGTCCTCAACATGCATTCGCCCACACTCCTTCCCTAAGTCTGCTGCTACTTGTAGATGTACAAAGAGGATTTCTGTAAAATACAGTACTAGTACAGTTGTGTACCGGTACCTCAATGACCACTCTCTGGTTGTGCTCTGATGATTATCCAGGATAAGAAATTTAGATATGCTTTTCGTAAACTTGGACTCTCAACAACGGCACCACGTAGGCTGAATTAGGTTTCTTACCGTGTTAAAGTAAAAACGTGAGGGCAGCTATTCTTCGGCGGGTA
>NW_008648992.1:2003962-2005602 GCF_000247585.1 Phytophthora nicotianae INRA-310 | reverse complement strand
GGAGTACAGGGGGCCATGGCGTGGATAAAATAGAAGTAAGAAAGTAGTTCTGCAAGAGCATGAAGCTCCACTAAGCGCATTTGGTGGTTGAGCGTCGCTGTGTATTACTATTTTGTTACTACCCATGAGTAACACTACTAACGCTTGGGACAACTACGGATCAGTACTTTACACGCACCAAATCAAATCACCAGATCTCAGTACTAACTACTGACTTATCGAAATTGCTCGCAGTTTACACCTCGGACAGCTGGATCTTCGCTGCGGTTGCGACAGGAAAGGCGGCGACTTCCACGATCTCGATGAGCATAAAATTTGTCCCCAACTCCTTGAACGTATGCAGCAAGCCATGAGCCATCACCAGCGACACCGGTAGCATGTACCTACGCACTTGTGCTACACGGTTGGGCAAGCGAAAGGGTTAAAGTGCTACGAACCAACTCTCTCTTTTAGTTTATTATATATATATATATAACTGAATACGCACACCCACGTTTGTGGGTGTATCTAAATCAATATTGGGAGTTGGTCACCGCGGTTTGAAAATGTTATTTTTTGTTATCCTGGGAGGACAGCTAGAAGAGCTGTATGGAAGCCTCACACAGATTAATTCGTTCCAGAAAAGTTGCCTGTAGCACAAGCAACTTTCAGATTGCGTCACGATACACAGCATATACATAACTTAATGGCACGTTGGTCGCCAAAATTGGTAATGCGATCTTACAAACCTTTTCAAAACAAATATCATGTGCGTCTAAGCAGACTCGTGAATCACGATTCATGATGCGTTAAATACTATCAACTTGCTCCAAAGTCCACTTGCAATTTCATAGTTATTGTCGAGAATTTAGCGTTCAATTCAAACCTTTTGGACGATTCAGTGCGGAAACCAATTCAAAGCGAGCTATCAATACGACCCTATTCTGCAACTGCCGCGCCATTTCTCAAAACCGAGGATTCGTTTTGTATAAACTAACACTAAGCTTTTTTTTTACGAGAGTAAAACGTTGTCTAATCTAGTAACGGTGTAAGGCTGCTATTCTTCGGCGGGCCTACCCGCCGAAGAATAGCTGCCCTCACGTTTTTACTTTAACACGGTAAGAAACCTAATTCAGCCTACGTGGTGCCGTTGTTGAGAGTCCAAGTTTTATTTTGTTCTTTATGAGCCTGAAAATACAAAGAGTTAAGAGTAGCGTTGGTTTATAATGACTCGTCTCATTTAGAACTGAACAATGTACGCGAACCACCATTAACATAATTAGAAAATTACTTTTACGCCATTTTCACAGTCCTCCCAGCCTAAAGCGCAGCATCCTAGTTGTTAGAAACCTCCCACATGTGTTAACACTCTAGATTTAGCAGTTTATGAGGGGGCTGCCATACAACCAGTCGTTTTTGGCCATGCGTCCAGCATCTACCAGAATACAAAAATCAATTTTTCAGATGACTTGATTTTTGTATTCTGGTAGATGCTGGACGCGTGGCCAAAAACGACTTAATCCAGAGTACTAACACATGTGGAAGGTTACTAACAATAACACAAATAACATATTCAAACCGCGGTGACCAACTCCAAATATTAGGTGTTTTCAAAGCAGAAAGTGGCGAACATTATGGCATGACGTCAAAAACGTCGTCTC
>NW_008648992.1:1962885-1987639 GCF_000247585.1 Phytophthora nicotianae INRA-310 | reverse complement strand
TACGCTTCCTCATACACGTGCGCTAACGTGTAAGCCGAAGTAGTGGGCACGTAGCAAGCCCATTACACTACCCTATTAGAAGCCGTTTGAAAATCACACCGCACGCAAACGACCAGAGCCCACAGTGGTGTAGAGCACGTTGCCATCACCGGTACTTATGCACGCTACTGCGATGTACTAACTACAACTTATAATTGTAGTTGGGCTGAGCGTTCTAGAATCCGTCTAATATAAATTGCGTTCTCGGGTTCACTGTCAGTGAGGTGTCTCCACCACGAGTACTTTAAATTCCACCAACTACACGTGCCGTGTTTAACGCGTGGCCATTGTTTCCTTAAAGCATTTTTCGGATTAGTGTCAAATAATTCTGTTAGTTCATGCAGAGATCCAGTTCTCCGGAGGCTATTCGCTCTTAACCGTGCTTGAAGTTTGCAGCCTCAGAACGACAAACGCAAGACCGCGTAGCACGTGCTCGTACAATCAAAGTAGGGAAATCGCAATACCGCAAGGTTTCACCGCCATGTCCGATATTGCACGGGTCTAATGCTCCTGGTGTTTAATGCTATTGGTAAGAGCCGTTGAGCCCCATTGCAGCTTTTCGGACCGGGCGTAAATACTTCAGCCGACTTTTTACCTGTGTGATAAATTATTGAAGGTTTAGCCTATAATTAAGACGTCAATAAGGAGTATAAGGCCACTTGCTAGCGCTACAAACCAGATAAAAAGTTCCGTTTTACGCTATTTTCTAGTGATCCGCATTGAAGGGGCGTTTTCTATGGAAATAAAACCGGACCTCAGTTTAATAACGTTTACCTCAAACCCTATCTCCAAGAGACGCATTTAAACCCGAAACACCAGAGTCCAAATCGGGAATCGTTCTTCAACTCATTTTTTTTTTGCTCAAATTGGCCCCAGTACGCACGATTGTAAATTTGTGGCCCTATCCATTCTCAAAATTTATGGTTACAAGCTGTTAGAACTAAATCAGAGCTTAAATAAGAGAAACACGATTATAGAGGGGGCTTCGCTACAAAAAATAGATATCCCAAATAAGGCTTACCCTCTAGTTAAGGGTGGTCTCCCATTGACCGTCAGCATACAAGCTGATGCAACCAGGTAACCAACGCAGAGCGGGTAGGAAAAAAACCGTCAACTAGCACAGGCCTGAATGCTGGACAACAGTATTTAAAGCCCGCCATTTCAAAGTAATGCCCTGCTTCTTACAGGTTAACCAATTAGTTCCAGTCTAACCAGATAGTACCGTCTACTGATTTGTTCGCCTTTGTGCGGCAACTCCAATCAAACATATCGGTCGCCTGCTTCGCAGCCGTGCCGTCAATTAATTGTTACAGTAAAACAAGAATGTCGAGAGAATGTAAAACCAGAAGAATATATCGTCACATTTAATACCAGTTCTTTAGAGGACAGTTACTACAACGGCTAATAATATATACGAAGTAAGAATTGTTTCAAGCTTGAACCGATTTGGAAGGATACCCATTGTTAGCACACGCGTATTCTAATCGGATCGATGCGGAGCTCGTGACCAGGAAGCTCACAACCTCGGAACATCTGCGCCAGCAGCAACTTCATCCTTACACTTAGTCCGTTGACTCAACCGCCCAATATTTACACCAACTGCGTCTCATTTTGGACGGCCGGACGCCCAAAGCTGCCACCACGCCACATTTGAGGTCGTGCGTCGCCAAGAATCCTAAAAATCGACAAGCGGGGAGTTTCTGTATTCATCCACGACTACGAGTGTGGCCTAAAACTTAATATTTGCAGCCTTCACCTTTGCCATCGCGATCTGCCCACGCGAAGCACCTGGACAAGACCACCTCGCCCTGCATAGCGATCTTCCAATAGTTGAAGCTGAAGTAGCCAGCGAGCTGTGGTAGCGCTATATTCGGGTAGTGTACGGTTCGCTCTATTTTCATCCAATCACTAACTACATTTCAATAGCGCTATATTTAGATGATGTCGGTATTTTCCATTTCATCCAATTAGAATACGTTGTGACAACCTCCTCTACCAGCCTCCCATCGCTTTTCTTCAGTGAGAAAAGCGCCAAGTTCCAGCGAGTGTCATGTCGGGGCTGCGCGCTGCTGCTCGCTGTGTCTTGGGCGCGTCCAAGCGCTCTTTGCGTCCTCCGCAGGTGACGGCATGTCGTGCCTTTATGTCGACGCGTGCGCCGGACTCGCTATTCCAGACTCCGTCCTTTCCCATGCCTGAGGATCCTTCGCTGTGGAAGAACAAGTACCCGCGCGCAGACCCGTCGCTCTTGTGGAAGGTTGGATCTTTCCCTCTGCAGAGCGAGCTCCAGGAGGAGGAGGAAGGAGCGCTGGCTTGCTCTGAGGACTTGTGGGACACGCCTGGCATGCTCAGCTCGCTGCACGACAACCTGCCGTTGCGTGACGCCGCCGACATGGACATGGACGCACTGTTGCGTCAGATGGACGGATACCTGGCGGATAGCGTGGTCAAGAAGCGACGGAAGAAAATGAACAAGCACAAGCACCGCAAGCGCAAGAAAGCGCTGCGTATGCGCACCAAGAAGAACTAGGCAGGATCGTGGAGTTAGACTGGAGACTGATGATAGACCCCATAAAATACACCCAGTGGTTGTGCTAACCAAAAGTTACAGATAAGTAAGTGGCGTCTATTTAGAATAAACAGACGCCTCTTAACGCTCAAGATGCTGAAGAAGCTTGCGTCGCCCAAGAAGCGAGCTGCGTCTAGCCGTGCTGCGAGGTTCGTTGTGATGCTAGTTAGATGATACGTGTTCAGGTAAATGAGCACTTCGTGTTAGTTTCGATGTTCCTGATGCTGCAGAGTCGACAGTGAAGTCTCCCGAGAAGAAAAAGAAAGAGAAGAAACCCCCCAAGGAGCCAAAACCTCCCAAGGAGAAGAAGGACAAAGCCAAGAAGCCGAACGCAGCTTTACTCGAAGCACCAGGACAAGTTCCTAACGACGAAGCCAAGGCTGGCGGCGCAGATGTTGATACTGAAGCAAAATCTCCATCGCCCCGGAAATCGATAGGACAGAAGTTCAGACATAAATCGTTTTTCGACTCGGACAATGACAAGTCTCCAACCAAGATGTCTCCGAAGAAAAAGTGTGTTCCACGCTGCGCTACAAGCAACAAAGCTATTGACCAATAAATACGTTCTGTATGTTGCTGTAGGTTGATGAAGCTCCCCAAGCCTGAAAAGAAATCCAAGCTCGTGGACAACAAACAAGACGCAAAAGCTCATGACGAAGCTCTCGAACGCAGTACGGATTTGGACAAAGTTCCACTTACCCCATCGAAACCTGATGCAACCGAGTCGCCAAAGCGCAAAACTCGCTGGAAAATCCCCGACATGAAGCATCACAACACTTCCAAACCATCAAACAACCAAAAAGAACTAAATGAGACAGACCCTACTGACAACAACGGTCGACAGAGTTCCCCTTCTCCTCGTGTTCGTAAGAAAGATAAACGCGATAAACGTCAACCAGTCGACTATTCCAGCGACAGTGAACAGGAAAACCAGACAAATGGTCTGTCCCCACTGCGTCGACACAAACCGGAATCGGACGACACGCTGCCGCTTCCAGAGTCTCCATACAACACGTACCGCCTTCAACAACGACGAGAACATCTCGAGGTACCTCCTGTGTACCAACCTGAAGTTCATTTGATCGGTGAGATCGTCAGTGGCCACGGATTCGGAGTTTATGGGGGCTTGACGTGCAAGTGGCGCGTCGAGTATGGCAGTCGCTGGAGTCTCGTCGCTGGAGATCAGTCCGGCCAAACGCAACTTGACTATCCGTCGACAGCTCCGTGGACTTCCGATCCAGACGTGGCTGTGTGGTCTCACCCGATTGACTTGCACTTCGCGACTTCAGCCTTCCAGGGATGGCCCAAAACGGCTCTTCCAAGTGTGGAGAGCAGACTCAAGCATGAAGTTGCATGTGGTCGGGTACGGCTTCGTGCCAGTGCCTTTCGCTGCTGGTCAGCACAAGCTCTGGGTTTCACTGTGGCGTCCACTTGGTACTACGATGGAAGAGCTGGATGTACAGCTGCTTGGACGCACTCCAGAGTTAAGGAGTGATGACGTTCTGTTCAATGCAGCATGGTCAGAGAGATGTCGACTGCGAACAATCTCCACTGGAAGAGTTCTTGTGCATATTGGTGTGCTGCTTCGACATTTCCAGGCAGATGTAATTGAAGCGTAGCTGATACAGAAGACAGGTGAAGAGAGACACGATACTCAGCGAGTAATGGTCAAAAATTACCACATTACCACCAGTCTTGCTACTGCTGCTGAGTGGATATCTGTGTCTTCATAAAACTGTGAAGTAAAATACAATCGTGGTGCGTAGTCTTTCAGTTGCTAATGGCCATTTGCGACTCAAGTTCGTACACGAGTCGAGAGATCCGAAAGGGGTTGCCTTTGGTACCCAACAAGCGCTCGTCGTTGGAGATTGCTTCGATGCTACTGTCAGGAAAAACTGGGGTAGAACACTATTAGTTTTTCAACGGGCCATCAGGATAAAAGATTGAACGTACGCTGTCGGAATTGTCTTGAAGTCAAATGTCCTCGTGCTAGCTTGAAAAATAGCTTGGCACTGTCCGATTTCCCCAGCTCCTCGACGTGAATGGCTTCTTCAGGTATGGCTTCATCTTCATCGGAGTCAAGCCGTAACTTTTCGGTAGATGTCAGCAGGATCTGTGCATGAAATATTAGATGACGACAAATACACGTAAGGCTCGTCAAAGAATACCTGAACACTGGTAAAAGACCGAATGATGTTCAACACGAACACTTCCAATGCTGGAAGAACGACATCACAACCGTCTAAGACCAGAAGTGTGGTTGGGTAATTTGCAGGATCCGTCCTACAACACCGTCGTTAGCAACTTCAGTTGACTCATTTTGCTGTGGAAGAACGTACTCTGGAAGTGAGCGCAGTAGAGTTTCGACCCCCTCGATAAATTTTGCCAAGGGGTCTTCGCGCTGATTACTTGATTGCGAACATCCATCGCCTTGGGTGTCCTCCGGGTTTATCCTGTTTTGAATGTGTTCCACCAACTTGTCTACAGCAAAATAGTGAACTCCATTTCGGTATCCTCTCGTGCGGTACGACATTTTCGCAACATGAATGGCAATTGACGACTTTCCGACTCCTCGCGGGCCGTACACGTTGCAAACTCGAACCTTCTGTGCCAACACTGCCTTGACCTGGTCACCAGGCGATGGTGTTTAGTTATTGCGCTTGAATATTTCAAAGTAGAGATGCCAAACAAGCAATACCTTTCGGACTTGGGTATCCCGTCCGAGGAAATGCGTTGCCAGAACGGGGATAAATAGCGCGTTGAGCAGGGCGATCACGTTTCTATCAGGCGCCACTGCTTCTGTAATAGGAGCCCCAACCTGGATATTGTGCACCTTTGAACTTGGTAGCATTTTACAGATCTGATCAGCTGGTCTTACAATTGGCAACAAGTCGTTCAGAGCCACGAATTCTGCCAACGTGTAGCTTTTCTCGATTGAAAACCCTTTCAGTAGACCAGCAAATAGTGCTCTGTTTCACAGTACATTCCGTGTCATGAAACAAGCAACCGAGCGGGGAAAAAAGGTCAATAGACGTTACCGAATGAAGGCAGTAACCCGCAATGAGTGCTTGCTGGTAGAGCTCAGAAAGCAGACATGAGGAGCTCCACATTCTGCCAGCAGATAAGCTACGCAACAACTGAACTTGTAAGTAATTTACTCAACAATAAATCGTTACACAATTATCCTTACCTGGCTCAAGTGAAGGTGCGATGACAACGATCAGCTTTGGCATGTTGTGACTTGCTATTTCAACACGGTTAAGTCAGTAAGCACAGCACAGAACGAAATCATTCAACGGTGGCTCTTTACCGTCGGAGAAGAGTTGACGTATGTCGTCCTTTTCAAGACGAGCTGACAAACCGTTTGGAGCTTCAACAACCAAGTGATCCTCGTCTCCTCCACCGGTATAAAATACCACATCGCTGTCGTCGTTTAGAGCATCTTCCATCGACTGAACGGTCGCACAGTGATACGACGATGCCTATGCAGCAAGTACTTGTCAGATCGGCTCGTTGCAATATACATCAGCTTTCCAAAAGATCCTTACATCAAATGAGCGGATCGAGCCAAACGCCGACAGAATTTCCGATAATTCTTCACGATAATCGAAGTTCGCTTCCTGATGGCACATTCCAAAGTGAATACCGCTGTAAATACAAAACAAATCTGCAAAGCTGACACACCTCAAGAGGCTGACTTGTCTCTGAGAAATCCTGTGTGCTTTGATCAGCGAATAGAACTGTCTGCAGACCATCAACAAACTGATAAGTTCCCCGTACCAACCAAACGTACCGATTTAAACGTACGCATTTAACTCTCCGCGCCAAGATCGGAACTTGCTGAACTGGTTTCGCTTTGTTCGTCTCTTCCCTCTTCGTCGATAAGTGAGGAGCCTCTGTTGGAGTAAACGGTCCTGTTGGTATCTCATGACGCATCTCATGTACAATAGTTCGCGTTGGTGCTGTAGCCGGAGCCGCAACGTCCGATTCCTGTACTGGAGATAGTCCATGGCGATTGCTCAGCTCGGTAGAGAATTTATCGCTGGGTCTGACGAACCGCCCATCGTGCCTACTCTTTCTCCTCCTTCTATCGCTCTTCTCCGGCTGTGGATCCGACCGAACCAGCTTGTATTCCAGCGAGACGTCCTCCTGTTGGAAGGATCTAAAGGTTAGTGCAACCACAGAGCAATTTTAGATACAAAACGCACCTCTCCTCGTCGAATCCGCAGCAGTGTGACTATATCTTCCAACTCCAATTCGTGCGACTGGCCATTTTTAAGCTGTACTCCATTTATCCTGATTCCGTTGGTGCTCGTATCTTCGACGCGCGCTTTAACGCCCATTTTATCATTATCATCTTGCGACGACAAGTTCTCAACGTGAATCAAACAGTGGCGACGACTCAAGTGTGAGAGCATCCCGCCTCGAATATTATCGCCAAACACATCCTGAAACTGATCTCGTCCCAGCACAATTGGGCTCGGCTGCTGAGCTAGCGCTATCGTGTACAGATTGAGCAGCTCCATTCGATCCCGTTCGACTTTTGTGAGGCTATTGGCTAGTCCATCGCAGAGAGTTAAGACGACGGACTCTTCCAGATTGTTTTCCGTGACGGAAAGATCCCCAAGCTTATCCTGGGAGAAGGAGATATCTGGATCAGGAATGTCTGGGCCTGGGATGCCTATGAGCTCTTCGTCGCTAGAGACGTCGTCTGCGTCAAATGATAGTACCGGGGCGTTCCCACTGCTGCGTATACCTGAGTCCAATAGGGGGGTTCTGACCCCTTTAACTGGCTCAAGGTTGCGGCGTTGGCTTAATGGGAACGGCTGTCTCTTAGTAACCTGCTTGGATGAAGGTGCCTGGGGCAAGAATCGAGAACGTTAGTGTAAACTACATACTATCGTAAGTAATTTTCAAGCTTACAGTAGTGGACGTGGCCGAGGGTACTCGATATGGAGTGTTTAGCGATCCAAACGCTGGGGTTTTGTTGCTCTCCTGAGCTCCTGTTCCTATCAAATGGGATATCTGCATCAGTAGACAGTTAGTACCTGCGTAATGTGTTAAATAGGAAGAGATCTCCGTATTACCGTCGGCAATCCTCGATCTGCGCGTGGTTTTTCTCCAATAATTCCTGGATTACCCTGTAGTACTGGACTCTTCTGTTCCTGTATAAGGACCTGACTGCCTAGAGGCGAAATTCCCGACCCTGTAATGCCTCCTTCCAGTATTCTAGCAGATGGACTCGTCTTCTGCTCGGGTGCATGTCCTGATGTCCCTAGTGGCGCTGGAATTGTGGGTCTGGCTTGGCCTAACGTGAATATGGGCCTGCCCAGCCCGCCTGTCGTCTTCATTTCGAACGGAGCACCCACAAACGGCAGTGTGGGCGACACGGGGCCTGACAGAGCAGCCACGAGCTGAGCTGACGATGCGACCACGTCCTCACTCAACCGACGGCTCTTAACGGCGCCAGTGACGCGCCCGCGCTCTGCTCCAGCTCCTGCAATACCCACATGCCCCCCTACCGACGTAGACAGCCCCACCTGCACGTCCAGTAGCCGCGGACTGATGTTCTCGCTCTCGGACAACCCGCGCGGCGAGCGACGGTCATCATCTTCCAGTGCGCGCTTGCGGCGCCCTGGTGGTTGGGGCTCCATGAAGTTTCCCTTTTGCCCGCTTTCTCTTGGGTTGGAAAGGTTTCTTGTTGCAGTCAGCACTTCAAGATTGTGAGAATGAATAACTGTAAAAAATCATGAAGAAAATTGACGTTGGATGTGCAAAATTGACCTCTAAAAATTATTATGCTCTGGTGGATCCTGAAAAGCCGCACGACTTGTAGCCGATATGTAACCGAGAAATGAATCTGCGTTTTTTCTGAGTCAATAGACTGACGTTTATGCGGAAACGCACGCGAGGCTGTCGATGAAGGCAGCCCGCTGACGATTTGGAAACCATTTTGCAAGCTGCAAAAAGTGAAGCTTTCTTCGTCCCACTACTGACCTTAGTCTACAGGAATCCTAAGTTAGGATCAAAGGTCGCGTTAGTCAGCAGCACTTTTCATCTATTTCGAATGAACGCGATAAATTGTGGATAGCGAGCTGAACACGCACAATAATTTAGGTGCTACACTGCCGTAGCGTTTGTCGAACGGCGAAAGCGAGCTTTTATACTCGACCACTACGCTTTATACAGGCTGTAGGGGGAGCCTTGGGCGCACTAAACACCTGGTTGCGACCAGCACCCGCTCCGGCATCTACTACCAAGGCCACGACGCTGTGGACCAGTGCATACGACGGCGCAATGGCCACTCTTAACGTTGCCAAGCGGAAGCGTCGCGTGCAGCAGCTGCTACAATTAGTGACTACTGTGCCAGCACTGAATAGTGAGAACATAACTTAGTAGGCTTTCTGAGCTTAGCTAGAACGCTCAAAAATCCTTGTGCAAGAAATGATGTATACTGTGCTCAACTATTTTAATGTCACCTGAAGCGCTGCGAAAATCTGATGCGGCATTCGCTTAGTCTTTTCCTTCTCGGACGTGGGCAGACACCTCTAGTGTTTTCTGTTTCTGAAATTTTCTGCAGACCCTTAAAAAAAGTTTTTTTTCATTCTGGTATTTATGTATTACACACGAATATATCGATACTGACATCCCTGCCGTTATCGACCAAATTTCGACCCGATCCCCTCGTTCTACTGTCCAAAAAAGCACAACGCCTTCCATCGCTCATGTCGAAGCGCAGATTGGCTGAGGAGGCTGCGGATGAGCGCCACATCATGCGCATCATGCCACTGGGCGCGGGCAACGAGGTAGGCCGCTCGTGCATCGTGCTCAAGTTTAAGGGCAAGACCATCATGCTGGACTGCGGCGTGCATCCAGGTTACTCTGGCCACGGCAGCCTGCCCTTCTTCGACGGCGTGGAGGCCGAGGAGATCGATCTGCTGCTCATCACGCATTTCCACATCGACCACGTGGCCGCATTGCCGCATTTTACCGAGAAGACAAACTTTAAAGGCCGCGTATTCATGACGCACCCCACCAAAGCTGTCATGCAGATGATGCTACGAGACTTCTTGCGTGTATCCAACATCTCGGTGGACGATCAGATCTACGACGATAAGGACCTCAACAACTGTGTCTCCAAGGTCGAGATCATCGATTTCCACCAAGAAATGATGCACAACGGCATCAAATTCACGCCCTACAATGCCGGCCACGTACTTGGTGCCTGTATGTATCTCATCGAGATTGGCGGCGTCAAGGTGCTCTACACTGGAGATTATTCACTGGAGAATGATCGTCATCTCATGGCAGCTGAACTACCAGCCTGTTCGCCCGATGTGCTCATTGTAGAGTCCACATACGGCGTACAGGTACACCAGTCCGTGGTGGAGCGTGAGGGACGGTTTACTGGACAAGTGGAGGCGGTGGTGCGTCGTGGAGGCCGCTGTCTGATCCCAGTGTTCGCTCTGGGACGTACACAGGAGCTGCTGTTGATTCTGGACGAACACTGGCGCTCACACCCAGATCTACAGGACATTCCGATCTACTTTGCGTCCAAGTTGGCTGCCAAGGCGCTGCGTGTGTACCAGACGTACATCAACATGATGAACGACCGTATCCGCAAGCAGATCGCCATCTCGAACCCGTTCCAGTTCGAACACATCTCAAACCTCAAGAGTATGGATGATTTCGACGACTCCGGTCCGTCCGTTGTGATGGCCAGTCCTGGTATGCTGCAGAGCGGCGTCTCTCGCCAGCTCTTCGAGCGCTGGTGCTCAGACAAACGCAATGCTTGTTTGATTCCCGGTTATGTGGTCGAAGGTACGTTGGCCAAGAAAATTCTATCCGAACCGACCGAGATTGCGGCGTTGGATGGTCGTATCATTCCCATGAACTGCACGGTGGAGTACATTTCCTTCTCGGCACACGCAGATTTCGTTGGAACCAGTGGATTTGTGGAAAAACTCACGCCGCCTAACATTGTGCTCGTTCACGGTGAGAAGAACGAGATGATGCGTCTGAAATCAGCGCTGAACAAGAAGTTTAACGACCCAAAAGTCTACCATCCGAGCATCTCTACGCCAGCCAACATGCAAGAGATTGTACTCGAGTTTAAAGGTGAGAAGATCGCGAAGGCTATCGGAGGTTTGGCTAGTGATCAGCCTAAGAATGGTACAGTGATCTCTGGTCTCTTAGTGGAGGTGGATTCACAGACGCATCTGATGGACAAGGAAGACCTGTCGACGTACACGAAGCTCATCTCGGGTACCATTACGCAGAAGCAGCACGTGCCATTCGAGTACAACTCGTTCGACGTGTTAATCACGTTTATCCGTCAAATGTACGAGGATGTGGTACATTTGGAGAAGGAGAACCGCGTCGTGGTGTGCAAGCAGGTGGTCGTGACGCGCTGTGCTGTCGCTAAGGGCGCTACTGAGAAACTCGTGGTGGAATGGACGTCTGCACCGACCGCCGATATGATTGCTGACTCGGTGATCGCTCTCGCTATGCACGCACAGGCAAGTCCAGCTAGCTTCAAGCTGAGTAACCAGCCGACAGCTGCATGCCCCCATGACCACTCCAAGAAGACCGAAGCGAATGGCAAGGACACAGTGAAGACTGAAGTAGAGAACTCCGTAGTGGAGAAACAAGAAGGGAACGAGGATCCTGCATCGGATGACAAGAAGGAAGCGCACACTGATCTTGAGAAGGCAGCGCGGGAGCTAGGAGATGCTGACCAAGATGCATTGAACCTGTTGATCGTGTTCCGTCTCCTGAAGGATCAGTATGGAGATGTTGACTTGGACTTCGAGACCAACAAGATTCACGTACGAACACCGAGCGGTATTGACGCTGTGGTGGACCACGCCTCACAGGAAATCGAGTGCAAGGACGCAGCGTTCAAACTCAAGCTGCAGACGACAATCCGACGCATCGAAGGTGCACTCAAACCCATCGCGACCACGTGAGTTTGTAAGGTGTAGGCTAGCAGAGCTGCCTTACGAAATATATTCATTGCGCTCCTATTCTTTCTGTTCAGTGTCGTTCACAGTCAGTTCCTCAAGCTTCTTAGTCGCTTCATCCTCTTCTTTCTTGGCCAGCCGTTCCCTCGCAGCTAGCACCTCGTCCATGTTGAGTTCTGTGCCATCGTTTGCGATGACAGGCTCTGTAAGAGCTCGTCGGAAGTAGGTCGAGCCACGACCGAAGGAATCGTTCTTCTTGCGAATCTCCATCGTCGGATCCGTCGAGATCAGCAGCTCAGCGCCTTCCTTACCAGACTTCACCTGTCGCTTCGGGAGCGTGATCTCCTTGGGGAAATTCTGCGTCTCCGGGTCGTAACCAAATCCACGCAGCGGTAAGTTCGCTGTCTTGAGAATGTACTGGAACTGCTCCTCCGAATAATGACGGAACGATCCGCCAATTTTGCCGCTGCGAGGCTTATAAGGTCCAGCCTTGTCACCACTAGTAGCCATGACATCGTGAATCCGCTGTTCCCACTCCGTGCCTTCCAGAGTCGTCAGATCCGTCAAAAACAAGAACACTCGACGCAATGTTTCCTCCCGATGCATCATGAGGTCCTCATAGCGGACAACAATGATAGGAATGTCCACTTTTGTGGTCCAGTAGCGATGGAACTTCATCCAGACGTCGATCTCGTTGCGGAGCAGGCCGTCCCATCGGTCCGCAAAGCGCTCGTACTGGGACTCATGTAGACTCTTGTTGTGCGTATTAGTGAGCGTCATGTTAAAGTACGAATCGATGGCATCCCATGGGTTGCGCACTACCAAGATCGCCTTCTTGACGGGGAATTCCTTGTAGCCCACGCGCTCGGGGAAGTGCGTCTTGACGAACCAGACAGACTCGTCCACGACGCCCTCGCCTTTCATGCCGTATTGCTGCAATTCTTTGCTAAGGGAGCGGTCCGGACGAGTGTCACAGCCTGTGTAGACGCCTGTGACCTTCTCTAGCAGGCCACGCATGAGCGAGTTGCCGCAACGTGGGTAACTTACGACGGCGATGCGCTCTCCGCCGCGTTCTCCAGGTTGCAGCCAGCGCATTCCGTCGCTATCGGTCATATTTTCTGTGATGGCCTTGAATGCAGAGTGGAGGTGTTGCAGAGCTCTCCGTGTGAGGATCACGAAGGGGTTCCACGCCAAGTTGAGCTCGATTCTGCAATGTGATTGAGTGGCAGTCAGAAAAACAGACATAAACGGGCTGGGATGGGACTCACAGCAGGCGAGGAAAGAACAGCAGCAGCTCCAGGTACATGTGCAGCAGCCACACGCCGCCCTCTACGAGACTCATAAGCGAGGACGATACCCGCGATCCTTCTCGTCACGCTGGGCGTGATAGTGGCTTCCTAGCTGACGTCCGTGTCAATTCTTCGCACATCAAGGCAGATGTTGCACGAAGGGTTAAGTTGCAAGTGGTTTAGGCAACTTAAATAATTTAAGCAACATAGAAACTTCGACATGGTAACATGAACATCATGGGCATTCAGTATGGACTCCATCCTACCTATCGTCAAGACGGAACACCATGCGGTGGATATCGAGCGTCTCGGTAAGCGTATCAGCTCAAACTAACTGCTTCGCGCAGGTGCACGCCATGCTGACAGATCGCCACGCAGAACAGGAGGCCTACCAAAACCTTTCCGCGTGGTGATATGTAAGGAAGCAGAAGAACGAACTCAACGACTTGTTTGTACCATTAGCGAGGCGTACGGGGACCCCGCAATGCTCGAACGACGTATCCTTACATTGCACAGCTCACAGGGCAGATCAATCGGTGGATACTCTAGCACACCATCTGATCAATGAGTATCAACAGGTATTGCAGAGCTGCTTCGGATCGTCAGCAGATACTATTGCATCTGGACTGGAGGAGAACGCAGTTCTACCGGTAACTATACCACTAGAGGACGTCTGCGCCGCGATAGAACGTCGCGCTTGTTTTTTGCTGCCTGCTTTGCCACAACACTAGCCTCTCGATGCCGTTGTTCCACCCGCATGTCATGGCTACCTGAAGCTCAAATTGATAATTGATCGATGCTTTTTTTTTTGAAGAATGCACGTCTACAAGCTCAGTACGATGTGATCGAACAAGCGAATCAACGTGCTAGAGAGCTGAACGCCGTTGTGGCACAGAGGAAGCGGGCACTGTCTTGACAACGAAGTTATGCAAATAAGCATTATTACATATGGTGATGGCATCGCAAAAAATCAAGAATAACAACTGACGATGCCAATGTTGCGTGAATTCGCACACAAGATTATGAATTGGTGGTGGCAAGCCGATTCTGTTGCATACAGCCAACTACTATATATCACAACGAATGGAGCAAAGGCCCCTTTGATCTTCTGATATCGATAAGTGATTGGTTGCCAGTATGAAAACTCACAGCATATTCTTTTGATCGACTTGCCCACTCGCAACTTTCTAGAATGTCGTATTTATCTATCTCTTCCTAATTTTTATCATGATTATATCATTACTGGTTTACTATGATAAATGCGTTTATAATCCAATCAGAAGTCCGGATTTGGGGGACGTGATAAACACACTTAAAACTTGGTTGTAACTTACTTCTGGAAGAAGCAAGAAGCGAATAATACATGACGTATTAATGCATTTGTGGAGGTCAGGAGTAGGTCAGATCTATAATATATTTGTGGTTTTTGTGCTTAGCTAGCTGCATCTATACATGTATTTTATTTAGTCTTCTCTTCCCATGACAAGATTTGCTCTATCTTCCCCAACTAAAACAATGTCAAAAACAATGGACATCAGGTACCACCGGCAATGTCAAACTCGGCTTATACCTTGCGTCCTTACCACCAACCCAATACACAATTGGAGAGTTGCTGCAAGGAGTTAGAGGTATCCTCTGAGGATAGAAAGGAAACCGAGAGTGGGATCACGTTTGAGTGGAGCATCATGATTGAGATGCTGTGCGCCTTAAGCCGTGGTTCATAATGTAGGGCGACTTAAGTTGCACCATGTCTCAATGATGATGCTCCACGGTTGCCCTACATTGCCTCCGTTAATGCGCATTGAGATAGTCGCCACTGCGCGATAACAGCTCAACAAAGCGAACGCGATCTTGATTGTCTTCAACACCACCGGATTTGCGCTAACTCGGTCGAGTTGAGACTGTAGGTTTGATGCTCGAACTTCTTCTATCAATGAAAGATGGCCATAATCGGGTTAAGATTTCATAGACATGGGCCGTTATCGTTGCGAGCAATCATCGCTTCCGTGCGCGCAATCATAGAATTATAGTAGTGACATAGTTTTGCAGAAGTACTACAAAATAGCAATCCCGTTTTATTATGATAAGAAATTAGCGACTAAAGAAAGCTTGAAACTACTATTGTTCAATAATGCGGTGATAAAGCTTTAGATGAAATGCTGCCCCAACGCGCAATGAGATTGGTGAACCTTATTGTTTCAGATGACTACATCTGTGGGATGCGATTGGTTTCAGAGATGGAGCAGAGTACGTCACCTGGGAAAACAATGAAATGCTATATCATAGTTAAGTAAAATTCATACCGTGATTTGAAGTAGTATAATAGTAGAATTATACTAGCATAGTACTATTAAATCAAGAACGACTACAGTAGTAGTGTGACATTACTATCGACACTTCAACTTGTACACTCACCACTAATGACCAGCCCGAGTCGTGGGAATGTGCTGGAGTGCAAGCCAACGATGACCGCTACATGTAGAGTCTGAGTGAGAGCCTCACTTCAGAATTGGGCTTCTGCCGCTCAAGCTGCCCAGTCTCTATCGTGACGGAGATAATGTCGGAGTCATCGACTCCGGCCACACCAGCTAGTGTGCACTGGGGCGAAACCATGATGGCGCAGGGCCCCGAGGCTCTGCACAATTTCATGGCCGAGACCTTCAAGGCTGCCACTGGCGGTGTCCTGCCTCAAATGGAGGTACGTTTCAATAACGTGTCCATTTCCGCCGACGTCACTGTGACCCGCGAGGTGACGGCCGAGTCGGAGCTACCCACACTCTACAACGTGGTGGCTCGAGCACTAGCTAACCTCAACCCGATCAAGAAGAAGGTGGTGCGCAAGGAAGTCATCAAGAACATCAGCGGTGTGCTCAAACCCGGTACGATCACGTTACTACTTGGTCAGCCTGGATCGGGCAAAACTTCGCTGATGCGAATCTTAAGCGGACAGTTTCCGGTAAAGAAAAATATTACTGTGGAAGGCGAGATGACGTACAACGGATTACTACAAAAGGAGATAGCCAAGCGTTTGCCACAGTTCGTGGCATACGTGACGCAGTACGACCGTCACTTCCACACACTCACTGTTCGTGAGACGCTGGAGTTCGCCTACGCTTTCTGCGGAGGAGGGTTATCCAAGCGTGGCGAGGAAATGCTATCTCGTGGTACCCCCGAGGCTAACGAGCGTGCTTTGGCTGCTGCAAAGGCTGTCTTCTCCAAGTTGCCTGACGTGATCATCGAGCAATTGGGACTGCAGATCTGTCAGGACACGGCGATCGGCAATGCGATGCATCGAGGTGTGTCTGGTGGTGAGCGTAAGCGCGTCACGACTGGTGAAATGCAGTTCGGTCATAAATATATGACGCTCATGGATGAGATCAGTACGGGTCTGGATAGTGCAGCCACGTACGATATCATCAAGACGCAGCGTAGTATCGCCAAGAACCTCCACCGGACGATCGTGATCGCGTTGCTGCAACCTGCTCCTGAAGTGTTTGAGTTGTTCGACAATATTCTTATCCTGAACGACGGCGAGATGATGTACAACGGTCCTCGTCACACGGTGATCCCGTACTTTGAGTCGCTGGGCTTTAAGTGTCCTCACGGCCGCGATGTGGCCGACTACTTATTGGATCTGGGCACGAACCAGCAGTACAAGTACCAGGCTGCTCTCCCTCCTGGAATGGCAAAGCATCCTCGTCTTGCTAGTGAATTCGCTAAGATGTTCCGTGAATCCTCGCTATACTCGGATATTATGGAGGAATTGGCGTCACCGATCGACAAGGAGATCGTAGAACGTGTAGGTGATAACATGGATCCAATGCCGGAGTTCCGTCAGACTCTATGGGAGAACATCCGGACGTTGATGAGGCGTCAATTGATCATCATCGTGCGAAACGCAGCGTTCATCCGGGTACGAACGTTCATGGTTGTGGTCATGGGGCTCATCTACGGTAGTACATTCTACAACGTGGATCCGACGAATGTCCAGGTGATGCTGGGGGTGATTTTCCAAGCCACCTTGTTCCTATCACTGGGTCAGGCGTCGCAGATTCCGACGTACATGGAAGCTCGAGCCATTTTCTACAAACAACGCGGTGCAAACTTCTACCGAACGTCTGCGTGGGTCATCGCCAACTCGATCGCGTTGGTTCCTCAAGCACTTGGGGAGATTCTGGTGTTTGCTACGTTGGTATACTGGATGTGTGGCTTCGCTTCTACTGCTTCTGCCTACATCATTTACCTGATCTTGCTGTTATTGACAAATTTGGTGTTCGCATCGTGGTTCTTCTGCTTGTCGGCCATGTCACCGAACTTGGATATCGCCAAACCCATGTCGACGTTCTCGATTGTGTTTTTTATTCTGTTCGCTGGGTTCGTGATCACCAAAGATCAAACGCCTGGGTGGTTTATATGGGTGTACTGGATCAACCCCATCGCGTGGTGTCTGCGTGGATTATCAGTGAATGAATACCGTTCAAGCGCCTACGATGTGTGTCAATACGGCGACATTAACTACTGCTCCGATTATGGCATGAATATGGGCGAGTACTATTTGTCGCAGTATGGTGTTCCATCGGGAAAATTCTGGATTTGGACTGGTATTTTATTCATGATCGTGGCGTATATCTTCTTCATGGTATTGGGCTGCTATGTCCTCGAATACCATCGATACGAAGCTCCGGAGAACATCCAGTTGTTACCGAAAACTGTTGCTGATGAGGAGGAGATGGAGAAACGAGGAGGTGACTACGTATTGGCTCAAACCCCCAAGAACTCATCAGCTAAGACTCATTCGGAAGGAGTTGACTCTGGCGAAGTTGTGGTGAATGTACCGAGACGTGAGAAGCACTTTGTGCCTTGCACGATTGCGTGGAAGGATCTGTGGTATACCGTACCATCGCCACATGATCGCAAGGAGAGTTTACAGTTGTTGAAAGGCATCAACGGATACGCCGAACCAGGCTCATTGACGGCGTTGATGGGCTCTTCTGGAGCAGGCAAGACGACGCTGATGGATGTCATTGCTGGTCGTAAAACTGGCGGGAAAATTGAAGGGAAGATTTATTTGAACGGATACGAAGCCAGTGACCTGGCCATTCGTCGTTGTACCGGGTACTGCGAGCAGATGGATATTCACTCTGAAGGCTCTACAATTCGCGAGGCGCTGACGTTCAGTGCTTTCCTTCGCCAAGACAGTACGGTATCATCAGCTAAGAAGTACGACTCGGTGAGTGAGTGTTTGGACTTGTTGGACATGCACGACATCGCGGACCAGATCGTTCGTGGTAGTTCACAGGAACAGATGAAGCGCTTGACAATTGGTGTGGAGCTGGTAGCTCAGCCGAGTATTTTGTTCCTGGATGAACCGACCAGCGGGTTGGATGCTCACTCTGCCAAGTTGATCATGGACGGTGTTCGCAAAGTGGCCGACAGTGGACGAACCATTGTGTGTACGATCCACCAGCCTTCTTCCGATGTGTTCTTCCTGTTCGATCATTTGCTGTTATTGAAACGTGGTGGTGAGTCGGTGTTTGTTGGTGAATTGGGCCAGGAATGCCAAAATCTTGTGGATTATCTGGAGGCTATTGAGGGCGTGCCTGCTCTCCCAGACAAGCAGAACCCTGCGACGTGGATGTTGGAGGTGATTGGCGCTGGCGTGGGTCACCAACCCACCGATGTGACAGACTTTGTTCAGCATTTCAAGGAGAGTAAGGAGGCTCAATACTTGATGGAATACCTTGAGAAACCGGGCTTGACCCGACCTACACCGGAGCTTCCGGAGATGGTGTTTAAGAAGAAACGTGCTGCTGGCCCGTTCACCCAAATGTGGTTCTTGATCCAGCGCTTTGTGGTCATGTACTGGCGGACTCCGACGTACAATTTGACTCGTTTCGTGATTGCTCTGGGACTCGCTCTCGTATCGGGTTTGACGTACATCAACTCGGAGTTTGTGTCGTATCAAGGCATCAATGGTGGAGTGGGTATGGTGTTTATGACGGCACTTTTCATGGGTATTGCAACGTTTACAGGTGCTTTACCCATTACTGCTCTGGACCGTGCTGCATTCTATCGCGAACGCGCTTCTCAGACGTACAACTCGTTGTGGTACTTTGTGGCTTCGACTGTAGTGGAGATCCCGTACGTGTTCTTCGCTTGCCTGCTCTTCACGGTGATCTTCTATCCGATGGTGGGCTTCCAGTCCTTCGCGTCAGGAGTGCTGTATTGGATCAATCTGTCTTTCTTCGTCTTGACACAAGCGTACCTCGCACAAGTACTGATCTATGCTTTCCCAAGTATTGAAGTATCAGCAATTGTCGGTGTACTCATCAACTCGATCTTCTTGCTGTTCGCCGGCTTCAACCCTCCGTCGTCGGCCATTCCGAGTGGCTACAAGTGGCTGTACACGATCACACCGCAGCGATTCTCACTTGCTATCCTTATGGCTCTAGTGTTCTGTGATTGCCCGGACGAACCGACTTGGAATGAAACGCTGGGTGCTTATGAGAATGTGGGCTCGAACATTGGTTGTCAGCCTGTGACTGATTTACCAGTGACGATCGACCACATTACGGTGAAGGGATACGTTGAGTCGGTGTTCAAGTACAAGTACGACGACATCTGGGCCAACTTTGGCTATGTGTTTGTGGTGCTGGGCATATTCCGCGTCCTCGCTGTGTTGTCACTGCGGTACATCAACCACACGCAGAGGTAGGCGGGAAGATGCTACATGGATTTCGTTTTGTCTTGGTAACAAATAAATTCTTTTTTTTTCATTTGTCACTTGAGAGAGCAAAAAAAACAAAATACAAAAGATGCCATAGTATCTGGTATTTTGTCGGATGTACTACGTAGTTTTCTGTAACGAGCAGCTTCTCTCCTTGTTTTAGACCCAGGACCGGCAGTCGTTCTGTTCGGGTTGTTACTCCCAGTGATGTGGCCTACTTTAACGTTCAAACGTTCAACACGAGGTTATATCCCTTTGCCCCCTTGTGTTCATCCTCATTCACAATAGTGACGACCATCCAAGAGCCCACAGTTGCGACATCGAGTTCATCGCATCGGAGGTGCGCTGATGAACGTGCTCTCTACAACCGTTTCTTTCGCATCCGCCATCAAGGGAAGCGCATTAAGACAGTGCTGTCGCCGCCTCCGTATGGAAGCCAAGTTGCTAACGAGCTGCAGTAAATAAATTGCTTTAGCCGGTGCTGGTGGTGCGAAAATATGCCCCACCTCAGCTTTTTTTTTTTTGATCGTGTTTCTCGAAATACAGGCATCATATGCACGTTTTATGCAGATGTGATGACTCCCCCATTTTAAACTACTTAATATCGATTGGTCAAAAATCGAAGTGACCCGTCCATGTATCTTTTGATCGTTGATTGCGAGCCCAGCTGTAAGTGTCTGCATCCACGGGCAGGAAGGTCATTGTACAATCTGCTGCGTGAGCTACAAGTTACAACAACTCCTCTGATATTCGTAGCTGCCGACTACATCCAACTAGTGGTTGAGGACGAATCTACAGTGATGATGGGTCCAGTTGATCTGACGTCGGGCAAGACCATGATGGCCAATGGTCCGGATGCTCTGCATCTCTACGTGGCCGAGAAGTTCGAGGCTGCAATGGACCGCAAGATACCGCAGATGGAGGTGCGCTACCACAACCTGAGTGTCACGGCCAACGTGGCAGTAACCGGTGAAATCACGGCAAAATCGGAGCTGCCGACAGTGTTCAACACTATCAAGCGCAGCCTGGCCAAGTTCGCGTGGAACAAGCGCGTGGTGCACAAAGAGATCATCAAGAATGCAAGCGGGGTATTCAAGCCGGGTACTATTACACTGTTGCTGGGCCAACCAGGGTCAGGCAAGACATCTTTGATGCGTGTACTCGCTGGTCAATTCCCTAAGAGTGGCAACGTCAAGATTGAGGGCAATGTGACGTACAATGGTGTGCCACGAGACGAGATCGGCAAGGTATTACCGCAGTACTCAGCCTACGTGACGCAGTTCGACAAGCATTTCCCTACTCTTACGGTACAAGAGACACTAGAGTTTGCGTATGCAGTCTGTGGCGGTGGCATGTCGAAGCACACGGAGGAGATGCTGAGTCACGGCGCTCCAGAGCAGAATGCAGAGGCTTTGGAGACCGCTCGCAAATACTTCGAAAACTTCCCAGATTTGGTCATCGAACAGCTTGGATTGCAGATCTGTCGAGATACCATCATCGGCAGCAACATGCTTCGCGGTGTATCTGGTGGAGAGCGTAAGCGCGTGACCACAGGAGAAATGGAGTTTGGTATGAAATACATGACGCTCATGGACGAAATTAGTACTGGTTTGGACAGTGCCGCGACCTTCGACATCATCACGACGCAGCGCAGTATCGCCAAAAACCTTCACAAAACGATCGTCATTGCATTGCTTCAGCCAGCGCCGGAAGTATTCGACCTATTTGACGACGTGATGGTACTGAACCATGGTGAAATCATCTACCATGGCCCTCGCGACCAAGCAGTACCGTATTTTGAAACGCTAGGCTTCAAATGTCCTCCTCGTCGCGATGCTGCCGATTTTTTGTTGGATCTTGGGACGAAGATGCAGCTGAAATACCAAGTAGGGCTTCCTCCTGGAATGTCGAGACACCCTCGCCTTGCCAATGAGTTCTCCGAGCACTGGCGTCAATCACCTCTGTACGATAAATTGGTTCGAGATATTGAGGCTCCGTGTGACCCCAATCTCTTAAAAGACGTCGAAGAGCATATGGACCGGATGCCAGAATTTCGTCAGGGCTTCTGGGAGAGCACGAAGGCAGTGACTAAGCGACAGTGGAAGCTTACCAGTCGGAACAAGTCCTTCATCAAATCTCGGGCGTTGATGACTGTGGCCATGGGATTAATCTACGGTAGCGTATTCTACCAAACAGACCCGACGGATGTCCAGATGATAATCGGGGTTCTGTTCCAGGCAGCAATGTTCATGAGTTTGGGTCAGACTGCACAGGTCCCGACCATCGACGCCGCTCGGGAGGTTTTCTACAAGCAGCGCTCCGCCAATTTTTACCGTGCAGCGTCGTTTGCAATCGCAAACTCCTTGGCGCTAATCCCGCAGGCTATTGCAGAAGCACTCATCTTTTGGTTCATTGGTGTATTGGATGACTGGCCTTGTCCGTCATGCAGGACATTTCATCATCTTCTTGATATTCCTGGTCCAAACCAACCTCGTGTATGCGTCGTGGTTCTTCTGCTTGACTGCTATCTGTCCAAGTTTCAATGTCGCTAAGCCCATGTCGACGTTCACCCTTTCGATCTTTCTTCAATCTCTTTGGTGGGTTTGTCATGGCCAAGAACGTGATTCCAGACTGGTTGATCTGGGTCTACTGGTTTGTGCCCGATTCGTGGACTTTGCGAGGATTGTGTGTGAACCAGTATCGAGCCGCGAAGTTTGATGTGTGCGTATATGACGGTGTGGACTATTGCTCCGAATATAACATGAAAATGGGCGAGTATCTTTTGAAACAGTACGCGGTGCCATCCGGTCACAGTTGGGTGTGGATTGACATTATCTACTTGTGCTGCATATACGCGTTTTTCATGGGACTGGGAGCATTCGTACTGGAGTACAAGCGATACGATGGCCCGACTACTATCTCTCTTAAGCCCAAGCACGAAGCTAACGATAATGAGACGGATTCAACGGACAGCTACGTTTTGGCAACGACTCCCAAGCACTCGGGGACTATGTCTGGTTCTGGGTCTCCAATGGGTGAGGTTGTGCTGGATGTGCCTAGACGTGAGAAAGTGTTCACTCCCGTGACGATCGCCTTCCAGGACTTGCACTATTTCGTTCCGAAACCTGGCAACCCGAAAGAGTCTCTCGAACTACTCAAGGGTGTCAGTGGCTTTGCAGAACCTGGTTCACTCACAGCACTGATGGGGTCTTCTGGTGCTGGCAAGACGACGTTGATGGACGTGATTGCAGGGAGGAAGACCGGTGGTAAGATTACAGGCAAGATTCTGCTGAATGGGTATGAAGCGAACGATTTAGCTATTCGACGCTGCACCGGGTACTGTGAGCAAATGGACATCCACTCGGACGCGTCAACCATTCGTGAATCACTTATGTTCAGTGCCTTCCTCCGACAGGACAGTGAGATCCCTGACAGCAAGAAATATGATACGGTTAACGAGTGTCTCGACTTGCTGGATATGCACGAGATCGCAGACAAGATTGTGCGTGGATGTTCACAGGAACAGATGAAGCGCTTGACGATTGGCGTGGAACTCGCAGCGCAGCCGAGTATTTTGTTCCTGGATGGACCGACCAGCGGGTTGGATGCTCACTCTGCCAAGTTGATCATGGACGGCGTTCGCAAAGTGGCCGACAGTGGACGAACCATTGTGTGTACGATCCACCAGCCTTCTTCCGATGTGTTCTTCCTGTTCGACCACTTGTTGCTGTTGAAACGTGGTGGTGAATCGGTGTTTGTTGGTGAACTAGGAGAGCGGTGCCACAAGTTGGTGGACTATCTGGAGGCCATTCCTGGCACGCCGCCATGTCCGAAGGATCAGAACCCTGCGTCATGGATGTTGGAGGTGATCGGTGCTGGTGTAAGCAGTAGCTCCAAGAACTCTACGGACTTTGTGAAGTGCTTCAAGGAGAGTGAGGAGAAGCGGATTTTGGACGCTCAACTCGATCGACCTGGTTTGACTCGCCCCAGTCCCGATCTCCCGGAAATGACATTCCAGAAGAAGCGTGCTGCAAGCTCCATGACTCAAATGCTCTTCTTGGTGAAGCGGTTCAACGATCGCTACTGGCGCACACCGACGTACAACATCACGCGGTTCGCCATTTCGCTTGGTCTGTCGATCTTGTTCGGTATCGTTTACTCCGGTAAATCGTACCAGTCGTACCAAGAAATCAACGCTGGTGTTGCCATGGTGTACATGACAACCATGTTCAACGGTGTCATCTCGTTCACGGGCACTCTTCCAATTTCGTTCGCAGAGCGGGGTGCATATTATCGGGAACGCGCTTCACAGACCTACAACTGCTTGTGGTATTTCGTGGGCTCGACAGTGGCGGAAATTCCATACATCTTTTTCAGCGGCGCGATATTCACGATCATTTATTACTCTTCTGTTGGATTCACGAATGTGGGATCAGGCTTCATGTACTGGATCACGATATCATTATTTGTGCTCATGCAGACATATTTGGGCCATTTCTTCATTTACGCACTGCCTACGGTGGAGGTGGCAGCCATCATGGGCGTCCTGTACAACGCCATCTGCCTCGTTTTCGCGGGTTTTAACCCTCCGGCCGCCAACATTCCCCGCGGATACCATTGGTTGTACTTGATCACACCGCAGAAGTACGCAATGGGATTAATGAACTCGCTCGTATTTACCGATTGTCCTGAGCTTCCGACGTGGAATAATGAGACCGACGAATACGAAGGCGGAAGTGGTCTATTGGCTTGCCACGAGTTGACGGACGCCCCCAGTTCGGTCGGCCACACGACAGTGAAGGAATATGTGGAGTCCAATTTCGGATACAAACATTCGGAGATCTGGAGTAACTTCGGCTACGTGTTCGTTTTCATTGCGGCGTATCGCGTCTTTAGTCTGCTGGCATTGCGCTTCATCAATCATCAAAAGAGGTAAATGCTCTAGACAAACCTGACGTTATTGTGTTGCTCTTTTACCAACCGGTAGTATATTTCCGGTAATATTAAAAATTACCTAACGAAATAAAAAGTAGTATACTATATTTTATAACGAGCAAATATAAAACTTCGAGGGCGCGCAAACGTTTGCGAGCCACGTTGTCAGACGAAGTGGGTTAAACGGTGCGTTTAGTGCGGTACCCATGCATACAACAACCATGTCAAATCCAAA
>NW_008648992.1:1960566-1962635 GCF_000247585.1 Phytophthora nicotianae INRA-310 | reverse complement strand
TTAATTTTTCCTAGAATCTGAAACCAAACTAATTTAGTTCCCGGAATTAGAACGAGATTAAAATTCCGAACTAACACGTTACTTCAAATAGAAGCGTGCAATTTCAAATGGACACTCCGCCGACACACCTTTGAATGAACGGAATGTTTATACTTTCTAGAGTCATGAAACGATCACTCTATAGCAACTGCAGTTTTTTTTCTGTGCTCCAAGATTCGAGTAATGTGTCCGAGGACGATCTCTCCAATAATTTCCGGGGAATATTTGTCCAGAAGGATCAGCCACTTATGCCCTTTAAACGCGCCTTCCTCAATCTGTTTAACCAGCAAAGATCGGTCAATCAGGCAATTGATCGGCCCTACGAGCACCAGTTCACTATGTGCTTACCTCAATGAGGCCGTCACTCTTGAGTGGATACGAGTTTTCCTCCGTCATGTTCTCCGTAGTGCCACTCCAGAAGGTAGCGATCACAGGACGTTCCATCGCCATCGCCTCGACATGCTGTCGACCACACCCTTCACCATGCGACGGCAGAACGAATGCATTGGCAGCCTTATGCATACAACAACCATGTCAAATCCAGGGGGATGCATTCGCTAAGCGCGCAATCCCGATTGCGAGCCCAATACGTTGCAAATCCTTTGGTCATCATCTTGCTCTTGACTCTTGACCTCGCATGCCGATGGCTGCGCTCATTACTCAATTTGCCACCTGGCCAACGTTTGAGCTGGGCACCAACACTTCCGACTAGTGAGAAGGCTATTACAAACGATGGAGGACAAGGCGATCCACCTTGGCTCCGACACGCTGACATCGGGCAAGGCCATGATGGCTCATGGCCCCAACGCACTGCACAGCTTCGTGGCTGGAAAATTCGAGGCAGCCATGGGGCGAGAGCTGCCGCAGATGGAGGTGCGCTACCATAACTTGAGTGTCACGGCCAACGTGACAGTGACGGGCAAAATTACGGCCGAGTCGGAGCTTCCAACGGTGTTCAACACTATCAAGCGCAGTCTGGCCAAGTTCGCGTGGAACAAGCGCGTGGTTCAGAAGGAGATCATCAAGAACGTCAGCGGTGTATTCAAGCCCGGCACCATCACTCTGTTGCTGGGCCAACCGGGGTCAGGCAAGACATCTTTGATGCGTGTACTGGCTGGGCAATTCCCCAAGAGCGGGAATGTCGAGATCGAGGGTGACGTGTCGTACAACGGCGTGCCTCGAGACGAGATCACCAAGTTGCTGCCCCAATTTTCAGCCTACGTGACTCAGTTTGACAAGCATTTCCCCAAACTCACTGTACGGGAGACGTTGGAGTTCGCCTATGCAGTATGTGGAGGTGGCATGTCGAAGCACACGGAGGAGATGCTGAGTCACGGTACACCGGAGCAGAATGCTGAGGCTCTGGAGATGGCTCGTAAATACTTCGAGCACTTCCCAGATTTGGTCATTGAGCAGCTCGGACTGCACATTTGTCAGGACACGATCATTGGTAGTGGTATGCTACGTGGCGTGTCAGGAGGTGAACGAAAGCGTGTGACTACGGGTGAGATGGAGTTTGGTATGAAATACATGACGCTCATGGACGAAATTAGTACTGGTTTGGACAGTGCTGCGACCTTCGACATCATCACGACGCAGCGCAGTATCGCCAAATGCCTCCACAAAACGATCGTGATCGCATTGCTACAACCTGCACCTGAAGTGTTTAACCTGTTCGACAACGTGATGGTACTGAACCAAGGTGAGATCATCTACCATGGCCCTCGCGACCAAGCAGTACCGTATTTTGAAACGCTAGGCTTCAAGTGTCCACCTCGTCGTGACGCTGCTGACTTTCTATTGGATTTGGGCACGAATATGCAGAAGAAGTACCAGGTCGAGCTGCCAATGGGGATGACCCAACATCCTCGTCTAGCTAGCGAGTTCTCGGAGTATTGACGGCAATCACCGCTGTACGCCGACTTGATCGGTGCGATTCACGCTCCGCATGACCCCGAACGCTTGAAAGATGTTGAAGAACACATGAAGCTGATGCCGGAATTCCGTCAAAGTTTCTGGGAGAGTACCAG
>NW_008648992.1:1944170-1959531 GCF_000247585.1 Phytophthora nicotianae INRA-310 | reverse complement strand
GGCAACCCGAAAGAGTCTCTCGAACTACTCAAGGGTGTCAGTGGCTTTGCAGAACCTGGTTCACTCACAGCACTGATGGGGTCTTCTGGTGCTGGCAAGACGACGTTGATGGACGTGATTGCAGGGAGGAAGACCGGTGGTAAGATTACAGGCAAGATTCTGCTGAATGGGTATGAAGCGAACGATTTAGCTATTCGACGCTGCACCGGGTACTGTGAGCAAATGGACATCCACTCGGACGCGTCAACCATTCGTGAATCACTTATGTTCAGTGCCTTCCTCCGACAGGACAGTGAGATCCCTGACAGCAAGAAATATGATACGGTTAACGAGTGTCTCGACTTGCTGGATATGCACGAGATCGCAGACAAGATTGTGCGTGGATGTTCACAGGAACAGATGAAGCGCTTGACGATTGGCGTGGAACTCGCAGCGCAGCCGAGTATTTTGTTCCTGGATGAACCGACCAGCGGGTTGGATGCTCACTCTGCCAAGTTGATCATGGACGGCGTTCGCAAAGTGGCCGACAGTGGACGAACCATTGTGTGTACGATCCACCAGCCTTCTTCCGATGTGTTCTTCCTGTTCGACCACTTGTTGCTGTTGAAACGTGGTGGTGAATCGGTGTTTGTTGGTGAACTAGGAGAGCGGTGCCACAAGTTGGTGGACTATCTGGAGGCCATTCCTGGCACGCCTCCATGTCCGAAGGATCAGAACCCTGCGTCATGGATGTTGGAGGTGATCGGTGCTGGTGTAAGCAGTAGCTCCAAGAACTCTACGGACTTTGTGAAGTGCTTCAAGGAGAGTGAGGAGAAGCGGATTTTGGACGCTCAACTCGATCGACCTGGTTTGACTCGTCCCAGTCCTGATCTCCCGGAAATGACATTCCAGAAGAAACGTGCAGCCAACTCGATGACTCAAATGCGCTTCTTGTTGAAGCGGTTCAACGATCGCTACTGGCGCACACCGACGTACAACATCACGCGGTTTGCCATCTCGCTCGGTCTTGGAATTTTGTTTGCCGTCGTGTTCGCAAACAAATCGTACCAGTCCTACCAAGAAATCAACGCTGGCATTGCTATGGTCTTCATGACGTCCATGTTCAACGGTGTCATCTCGTTCACGGGCACTCTTCCGATCTCGTTCGCAGAGCGTGGAGCGTACTACCGAGAGCGTGCATCGCAGACCTACAACTGCTTGTGGTACTTCGTGGGCTCCACGATTGCTGAAATCCCGTACGTCTTCGTTAGTACTGCGCTGTTCACCATTATTTTCTATCCTTCGGTGGGCTTCAGGAACGTGGCGTCGGGCTTCATGTTCTGGATCGCGAACTCGCTCTTCGTTCTCATGCAGACGTATCTTGGTCAGCTTTTCATCTACGCGATGCCCAGTGTGGAGGTCGCTGCTATCCTGGGTGTGCTGTACAACTCGATCTGTCTTACTTTCGCGGGCTTCAATCCACCAGCTGCAAGTATTCCTCGTGGTTACCACTGGTTGTACCTGATCACACCGCAGAAATACTCGATGGGTTTGTTGAATTCGCTGGTGTTTACCGACTGTCCGGAGCTCCCGACGTGGAACGATACAACCGGTGAGTATGAGGGTGGCAGTGATCTGCTGGCTTGTCACGAACTGACCAACGCGCCAAGTTCGCTCGGCCACGCGACGGTGAAGGAGTATGTGGAGTCGAACTTTGAGTACAAACACTCGGAGATCTGGAGCAACTTTGGATACATCTTTGTATTCATCGTAGTGTACCGACTGCTGGCGTTGTTGGCGCTGCGCTTCATTAACCACCAAAAGAGATAGACTTGGTGATCGTAACCTTTAGCGTGGAATAAAACCATTTGAAATTGAAAGATTCGTTGATTTTTTTGTTTCACGGTTCGCCCCAACTTCCTTTTCAATCTATTCGCGTAATTTATTCGCTAGCGAGATTCCAATCTTCGTGTAATGACAACGCGATCACTTCTACCATGAACTGCTCGTGCGATAGGCCAAAATTGCAGAGATATTGACATACCACACGGTTGCTCTCAAGTCTATCGTGACGGCCACGTTGTTCATCTCACGATTCGTGGCTCACGGAACTCTGATGATGATGATACACCTTACAAAGAGAAACCATTCCGACCACACCCCGCCCGTATACCTACGAAGCAAAGACAGCTCAGTCCACATTCGCCATAAACCACCCAAAGGGATGTAATGCCGTAGCCATGGTCAGCGTGGCGGCTAATGAGGCGTCTGTGCAAGTCGAGTCCCATGCAGTGCTCAAATATCGATAAAGTTGATGCATATCTCAAAATAACCGTTCGTTTAGTAGTCCCAAGCCCACATCACCGATAGTGATTCACCGCCGATATCGACGATGGTCCGACCATCGCCTGGATTCTGTCGACTAGTGGAGACCACCGTGGGTGCACTTCTGACTCGAAAGAGTTCAGCGTCATTTGTGGTCACTGCTTTTTCGTCTTCACCGCTTTCTTCACCCCCATGGCAAATGCCAGCTTACGACGATGGGATAGTCCTTGGACGGCTGTCCATGCCAGTTGTGCTTGCTTGTACATGTTTGCAACAACCCTTCAACTTCACTCGATTTTTGTATCATCAATTGGTTTGTTACCAACCCAAAGTCATAAATCCACTTCCCATGTAGTATTTGCCCTGTCAATGACCAAACTTATCTTGATCTCAGTATTCCTTTCAAATTGCGACAAAAATTGACACCGAAAGCAAACCGGTTCATTCACTTTTCATTCTCTAAACGTGTGCGCAACATCTCATCAGTGCTGTGCGATGCTGTCCACGGGGGCCTCGACGCTGCAGCTCACGCGCCAATGCACATGCGCGGCCGAGACCGAGTCTGACTCGGATAACGAGAGCGAAGTCGACAATCTTCTCGAGCCCGTACGCACGATGTCGTCCCCCGCCACATTTGCAGCGTCTCAAACTGATGCAAATGATGAGAAAGAGGCCACTAATCAAGTCAATCCAGCACCGTTCGTGCCTCCAACAACATGGGCCAAGTCACTGTCACTACTGGAGCTCACGAAGACCGCACACGACCCACTGAAGGCCTCACAGGCGCTGCACAACGCTGAAGCTCTGCGTCAAGCTCCTGCACTCGACAACGTCTTCTGCAGCTGCTACGACGTCGACACAGTGCTCACAGCGGTACAGAGAAGAGAAAGAGGCCACTTCTCACCCGTCCAGAAGCTTCTACTCGAGCCAGAGTCCATTAAACAGGTTTTCGCCTTCGCCACATCCTACAGCGACCATTTAACTGAAAATGCCGAGCCACATCCGGATAAATATCGACAGGCATATGTAGCCACGGAGATTATCCTCAGATATTACTTAAAAGCCATGGCCTGGTACGGAGAACCCAAGCAAGAGCAAAATGACGCTGAAAATGAGGCGAAAGAGCAAATTAAAGCGCCACAACAGCCCAATATCAAGATGGAAGGCCTCGCAGTGTCCACTAATGCGCCACCGACGAATTTGCCGACCATGATGGACTTCAGAAGCAATGCATCGACTAGAAAAATGGCCAGAATTCAGCGACTGCGTGCGAGTATGCGGTTTGAGAGTTCTGGGAGTAGCATCTCGGACTTCAGTGTGGATGGAGATGAGGATGAAGAGCTACTGGAAGACCCGGCGACACGTGGATATTTGTTACGACTCGAGGATTTGACGGCCAACGAGTGGAGACGCATTTTTGGAGGTTTGTTCCGGTTTTTATGGCCAAGTACGAAGAATAATGGAGCGGAAAATGTGGAGAACACCGTTGCAGATGAGGAGGAAGTGGACGGCGTTTTGGTGGCGAATATGTGTCGAATCACCAAGAATTTCGTCACGTTCCCGGCAGTACACAGGTTGATATGTGACGAGAACGAAGAAGACGAGAAGGAGTGGCTCCTGTCGCGTCTTGCAGTGCATGCTTACAACCCAGATGTTGCGGCATTACTGCATGGGTTGATTCACCTTTCTATTCGTAGAGGGTTTGAGTATTTCCCGATCATCCGCTGCCTCGTACAGCGAATAGTGGAGCAAGTCCCGACTCGACTAGCGAGATCCCTCTCTTCTGTCTCTTCTACGTCGACAGTGTCGTCCACCTCATCAACATCTCCTCGATCATCTTTCGGAGGGTCCCAAACTCTGTCACCGTCTTCGTTCTTCTCGTCCAAGACGACTCCGTTGTCTCCTTCCTTGTTTACTACTAACTCGACGTCTACGGTTCATGCCAGGATAAGTGGCTGCACTGAAATTTTGACCAAAATTCTGAAGGACGAATTCCCGAATACTTTCCGGTACTACATCCAAGCAAAGATTCAACTGTCGTCTTTTGAGAGCGTGGAGGCGTTTGAAAAGGAGCTTTTTCCTCCGAGAATGGCCATCCACGACCCAGCGATGCACCACAAACTCAAGTGTGCTGTACTGGCAGCGTTGACGGAGAACAGCACCATTCTAGCTCGACTGGCAGAGCTTGGAATGGCAGAGCTGCGTTTTCTAGACGCACACCACATGAACGGCACCTGCATCCCTCGAATCCTCGTGGTCGATATCTTGCGTCATGCTATTGAGTTTTCTCGCTACGATTCGGACCAGTTGGAGGCGTTTGTAGCTCCAATCCACCTCGTTTTGGACACCATCTGCGCATCAATCAATTACCATCAACACTTGTCCACGATATCGGAGTTCGCTGCACGTGATTGCTTCAGTGACAGCGACTCGGATGACGACAGTAGTGGGACTGGGGAGTTCGATTCACTGGCTGGGAAAGAGAGTCCCAATAAACCAGCAAAAAGTGGGTCTTCACCTGCACGAAGCACTTTGTATGTGGGGATAACTCCTCCTGCTCTCAGCTATTCGCCCAGATCGGGGAAGGCAGTGGTGAACCATCGACCGTTAGCGTCAACTCTGCTTGTCACGCATGTTGTGGAGCTGCTGGACGTCGTCATTCTCATGTCGAACGACCGTATCGATAGCCGGTTAACTAGGTTGGATCTGGCGACATCGCTTATGGATATTTTCGAGAAATTTCCCACAGCCAGCATCCTGCATTGTCGACTAGTGAAACTCTACTTGAACCTACTGAACCGGCCATCAACAAACGGACGTGTGAACAATCCGCTACTTAGAAGTGTCTTCCGCTCGCCTGACTCAATTTTGGAGTTCATTTTACGCAAACTGGACTCGAACAGTTCGACGCACATTTACGATGCTCATTTGGCGATCATTGGCGTAAAAATCGCAAAGATCTGCAGCTCCCCGACGCTCCAACAGGAACTTATTCGCCAATTCTGCAACAATGTGAAAGGTTGGAATGATTTCGCTGCGTCTCTCATTGCCACGCATTATCAACAAATGGATGCGCTAGATGATTCGCTTCTAGGTCTGCAAGTTGTCACTGGTGGAGCACGAAATGGAACCCTGAGGAAGAGGAATACGAGCGAAGACGACGCAGACACGGGCTTTGTGCTTGCTCGGCCGTCGTCTTCAGCCAGCGAATACCTATCACGAGAACTAGAGCCGTTTAGACGGCTTCCGATGGAGAAAGAAGGCTTTGGATCATCCCACAACCTGGCCAAAGGAAGCGAGGCGGTACATCCAAGCGATATGTTCCAGAGCCGATCACAGAGTAAATTCCCAGAGTCCATTATCGACATCTTGCAGTCCGACGAGTCCACACCATTCGACGTTGAGGAAGACGAGTTCTTCGTAAGTGGCTACGCCTACCAAAAGCGATCCAAGTGGGCTAAAGTGCACTTGAAATTCGAGAAATCTACTTGCCAATTGACGTTGGAAGATGCAACAACCGCGACGTCTGGAGCACCCAGCAACGGCACAGCTAAAGCTACCTCTCCGTCTAAAGCTTCGATGCTGAAGCAATTCTTAATGGCACATACACAAACCTGGACGTCACGACCCAAGAAACTGGTCGTATGCAACGCTAGAAAGTGGATCGCATTTGGTCGTAGCGTGAAAAAGCGAGATCGAGGAGCCTTTGGCTTCCAAGTGGAGGTTTTTGACGGTCATCGGGAGGAGGACGAAACTTTAACCTTCGTTACACGTTCCGATACGACGAGAATGAGGTGGTTTGAAGCCATGCAGAGTGCAGTTAACAGGACACGGTTGTCGCGCAATAGTTTCAGTGATATTGACGAAGCGGCCAACACGACGTTGGTGGAGTGCGTGGCCAAGAACCGCGGTGGACCGTATCTGGTTATTCCGGACATTAACCTATTAGGTCCCGTGACATCTGCGAGTTTCTTTTTGAAGTCTGAAGTGCCTGAAGAGATGCCATTCTGGGGGACATACCATGGAGACCAGGGTATCATCAAGTACGCCTCCTTATTTAAACAGTGTCTGGATGTGGTCTCCGTCGAAGAGAAGAGTATTCAAGCTATTGGGTACTCGGTGATTGTAGAGTTTGACGCAACTTTCCGAAGATCGGAAAATATCGACTTTGACGACTCGGAGCCCGCAGTCAAGTGTGCTTGCACGGATACGTATCTGATCAGTGGAAATCAGATTATTGGCTTGACTCGGACGATCGCTGACTCTGAGAAGTTGTTGCAACTCCTCTGTGATGATGAATAGAGAGATACTGTTATTGAAATATTTGATTTTTTAAAATTGTTTTTTATTTGAAGTTTCTCGTAAGCCACGCGATGATTTCGGGACGATCAAGTTGACCGTCCCCACTGCTGTCAAGTTCTTGAAACACTTCTTTTATCTGCTTAGCAGACAACGCCATACCCAGATCTCCACACAAACTTGCAAATTCGTCTTGGTCAATTTCTCCGGTGCCGTCACGATCGATATCTTGGAAGAAAAGCTCGAATCGTTCTTCATCGGTCTTATCAGCGCCGTAGCGTTCTCGTAGCTCTTCATATATTCGACTGAGGAAGGTTGGAGGCTCCCACGTCGACTCTCCTGTCACGCTGTTCCAGTAGTACTATGGAAAAAAAGAGTTGGCATCATTTCTTGTTCCTACAGTAGATGATTTGGAAAGGCGATTAATTTTTTTTTAACTTACCGTGTTGCCGTAACCATCATCGTAAGGTTTCCAGGCTTCTCGTGCGTCTGCTGCATCGCCACTTGTCTTGTCGGCATTAATGCTTGCGTCGCTATCCTTGTCGGAACCAAGAAACTTCGGCTTTTCCCAAGTTGCTTCTCCAGTTCGTGCATTAACGTAGTAGGTGTATCCTGTGGTAGGGTCGACCTTCATCTCTACAAGTGAACGAAGGAAGTTGCGGAATTTGGTTCGTTCGATACGAGCTCGATAGATTCGCTGAAGTTTTATGGCGGCAGCTGCACGTTCTGGTCCCGTGGCGTTGCTGGCTGTACACTTGATCTGTTTTCGCCCTGCTTGACCATTGGTACTCTCGTGTAACTTCTTGAGAGTGGAGTGTATCATAAACATGTCAGACTCTGTCATGTCGGCCACCCAGCGGATAAAGTGATCCTTTCCTGTGCAGAAACTAACTGTGGATATCGCTGGTTTACCAAGTTGAGATTTCATCTGAGTGATTTCAAATGAGTGTGCTATGTTGTACGGAAGGGTATTCTCAATTTTTGTGCCGTCTATATAGCAATATTTCAGGTGTGGCATCGCGTATATCTCCCGAGGCAATGCTCCACGTAAGTTCGGGTTGTTTCTCAATTTCAAAGTTGTGAGGAAGCGGAGTCGCACAATTCCAGCAGGAAAATTCCCTCCAAGCCCATTATCTGACAGATCGACGGCCACGACATGGTTGCGCTCCCACTTGACGCCGAATACAGACGGGAAGAAGGCCTGCATCGTGGATGTCTTTGGAATAGGTATTCCTCCATTACTAAGAGCCGCTGAGACTTCCATTATTTTGTTCCACCCGGATTGGCGAGTCCACGCTGTAGCTCCTTCATCGTCGCGAATATGACCTCCCGTTTCACGAAAAATAGTCGCTAATGTCAGAATCTCAAGCTGACTCTGGGGTAGATGGCGAACGGCCTCCTTGTTCACGAGGTGATCTTGTGGACTGGTCTTGAAAGACATCACAATCGAAACAGGGATGTATAACGAGAAAAGGGAAAATAAGCAAACTGTTTTAGTTCTTAAAAATAGAGAACAATACTAAAAGTGAAATATAGCACTATCCAAAAAATGCAGTTCTTTTAAGGGTGACGTTAACACTACACTGCGATGGATGAAGCCAGGTTGTTGCTAGCCTGGTCCTTACTAAGGTCTGCTTCCAGCGATAACTATATGGAAGAGCACGATGCGAACACAAGGAGTTACTAGACTTGGTCAGAAACAGAAACAATAAAACAATTACCTTTGCTTGCAGACGCTTTTGGCGTCGTTCCAATGCTCGCTGGAGACGTTGGGCATGGTCACCCCTGAAGGCCTCCAGCTGGTTCGCTCCTCGGAAGGCATCGACAGCAAGTTGAAGGTTCGTCGTAGTATTCATCGTAATGTTTGATGCAGATTCATCGATGTATACAGCGTCTTCGTCGCCTCGGTACGAGCAAAGCACCACAATCGGATTGTTCCCTCCTAAACCATACAGCACGCACTTCGTTAGTATAAACACGCCCGGCATCAAGATAATATCCAACTGTTTACCGTAAGAGCAGAGTGCTGCCATGTGCGCCGTAGGTGACCAGCTTACATCCAGTACGGGGCAACCATGAAAGAAATGTGTACCCCAAACGCCACGCTGTAGTTGCTGACCATGAACACTAGTGAATAACCTAGGAACGCCATCTTCCGATCCACTAATAACCAGCTTGCCGTCAGGACTAAATGAGCTTTTCACCAACAAAGACTCGCAAGCCATACCGGCATAGCTTTTGTTTAACAGAAGGTATGAGCGCAATTCGTACTGAAAAATGGCGTTGGGCTGTGTATGAACCAGCAGATGAGCCTTTCGAGGGTGTAGCTGAAGCGAAGAGATACTAGCTTGTCCAGTTTGGATCGTCTTGATTCGCTCATAGCCGTGAAGTGTCGGAGCGGTTGCTGTACGATTCCAAACAGTGATATCACCCTTCGCATCGCCACAAAAAATCCGTCCAGTCTTGGCTTCCACACAAATAGTGTGCACAGCAGAAGAGCTCACCTGAAGCATTCCGTACTCAGGTTGGCCACTTGGTATTGATGACTCTTTCCGGAAACGCATACAGCCATCAGAAGCACCGGTGAGTACAATCTCTCCATTGCTACCAGGAAGAAATATAGCACAGTATACGAAGCAAGGGAAGTGATGCCACTGGAATACTGACGAGAGCAGATGAGTGCGATAAGATGTTGGGGAATCAGGAGAACTCGCCGCATTCTTGGAAGGAAGCTCCCAAAGACGAACAGTGCCATCCGATGATGCCGAGAGTAGTCGATACTGCCCGTTAGAAACAAAACTCCATTGTAACGAGTAGATGATTCCTCGATGGCCTCTACCAACAGCGAAGAGCTCGGCGGATGCCATGTAATACACCTGCACCACGAAGTCTCCGAGTTCTGGACTCACACTAGCAGCTAGGAAGCGTCCACAAGGACTAAAACTCACAGCGGAGCACCCTTTCTTCCCAGCTGGGAGAGAACAAAGCACTCGTAAAGGAATTAAACACGGTTCTGAAGTGTTTCTCTTGCAAGGCGCCATTAAATCGAAGAAGTCGCTTGATGAGGCTTCGGGAGGAGTGATTTTACTTGTGGTATCTTCAACGGGTAGTGTAGAGACTTCCGTTGGAGGTTCTTGGTTATCTCCAGCTTCATGTTCCGTCGTATCGTTCAATTCCCGGTAGCGATTATCGACAGTACTCTCGTTAGTTGTCTCCGCTTGTCGTGGAGAGGCTGGCGGGTTCGTGGCGCGTAGTTGTACGTGTAGTGTACTCGGTGCGGGGACACGTGAACGTTTCTGATACTGGAGAAAAACTGCTGGTACAGTAGGGTGGTTTTTCCTCCACCCCCACTGCAATTTCGCTTGATATTTGTCCATCCATGTCATGACTTGGTACTCAAATAATCGTACTCGTAATCCACAAATATCAACAATCGACTGCCTTTTCTTCTTCTCATTGACATCTGGTACATCCGGTAGCACGAAAGAGTTCATCGTAGGAGTTCCTCTATTTGTGATTGTGTGGAAGAAGCCCCAAGCAATACGTCGATAGTCTGGTGTAGGTTTCGGATTGAAAGCTTTCGGGTACTCGTCGTCTTCGTCGTGGGTACTCACAGATTCGAAGCGTTTACCTCGACGAAAGCGAACGCCTTTTGTTGGAGCCTTCGCCTCCAATATCTCAAATAGTAACACTGTTCGGGTATTCAGAAACGTTGGCATATCAACCAAAATGTCCAGAGCTTGTTGCCATTCAAATGCGTCTGAACACACAAAACAAAGAGTGCGTAAAATTAGGAGTGATCAGATCCATTGGAACTAGTTACTTACTACAGTTAGCGTTGTTGTCCAGGCAGAACTTGGCTTCACTTGTCATTTGTGATGGACAGAGAGCTCTTCCGGTGCATCGGTCGACGATATGAACGCGTACTTGTGGGTGTGCATAGGCTCCAAACGGTAGCTCGTCCGAGTGTTCAATTGTTACTTCAAGTTGTTGTTGTTTGGGAGCAGCTCTTAGTGCATCCATACGGGCCTTTGTGTGCTTGGTGAGCAGTGGGAGATGCATCTCGCTTATAGTCCCGTTGAGTGATCCGATGAAGCAACTTGAAGGCTGGCAGGTCAATGGGCATGAGGCAGGAGGTGCATCCTCGACTATCGTTGTGGTAGAGTTCCGACTGCGCCATGACATGAAGGTAGAGCGACGAGCTGTTGGGGGTGGACTCTGCTCGTTCTGTTGGGGTTCAGCTTCGTTCTTGTCATTGTTGTCACCGCTTGCATCGCGCTTGGGCGATGATGGCAGCCTCGCTGTGCGTCGGTTAGATCTGTTGCTTTTACTGCTAGGTTGTTGAGCCTCTTCCTGTGCAGATTGTAGTAGAGACTCGGCCTCTGGACTCTGTGGTTTCCCACTCAACTCTGCTTGAAAGCTTGCTCTTCGATGCTTTCTCATGAGTGACTTTCGCGGTCTAGATTTTTTCTTCTTAGCCCCCATTTCATCAGCAGGCCTGTCGAGCTTCAAAGCCTTCTTCCCTATCGTCAAGGTCGTAATGTCAGCTTGTGTTCTTGACAAACCCGACGCTGCGATAGCAAAACCAACTATCCAACAAAATGTCAGAAGTGTCGAAGCGTCGGGGGTTGCAGTATGAGATGGTGTCAACGGCATTCATCTTTGCTTGCCCAAGAGATCACCTTGTCAACTATCCAAGTTCACACGGCACCCTCATTTTTTCTCAGCGTTTCCTAGAAACACACCTTATGATAAACCAACGGATCGTCAGTGAATAAATAGCTAAGAATTCTAATGCAAATATCTAAGTCTCAAGATCATTCATATCTAAGCGGTCTGTGTTCAAGCTAAAAATCTAATGTGAAGGAGAAGCGATCACTGCATGACACAATGAGGAATGGAAGCGCTGTGGAGAAGTCACCACAAAGTCCACCTGAATAAGCAAAAAAAAAAAAAAGCAGCAATTAGCATACGCTCACGGATGTCCATATTAAAAAATGATCATACCATTTCGTGCACCATTGGTATCCGTTCGCTGTCGAGTCCTTCGTTGATCAAAAACTGTTTTGCCTCCATAGCGCGTTCTACGACCGTTTCCCTGTAGGCCAAACTGCGACCATCAAGTAAAGAATATCAGCAAAAAAGGCACAAACTAAGCACCAGTTCACACTTACTCAAGAGCAGGTGCAAAGCCAGTTTTCTTGCATGCAGGTGTACCAAACATATAGCGGTACACTCGCAGCAACAACTTGATATTGTTTCGTGACACTCCAGCGCGGCGCAGACCAACCAGATTAAGTCCCGCAAGCTTGGCTCGGTTCCCCACAACCAACCCGTATGGTAACACATCACCATCCACTGCACTCTGTCCGCCCACCATCGCCAACGGGCCTACATTCACGTGCTGTTTGATGCCAACTTGTCCGCCAATAATCGCGCAGTCTCCAATCGATACATGGCCCGCAATGCACACGTTATTTGAGACAACAACTCGTCTGCCCAACTGCGAGTCGTGAGCCACGTGAGCTCCACAAAGCAACCAGCAATCATCACCAACGGACGTCGGTGCCTGTGAGTATGACGTGCTGCCGTGCACCGTAACATGCTCTCGAATGACACAATTACTGCCAATTGTCAGCGTCATATCGCCATACTCGTCCTTCTCGAACATTTGGTGCTTTTTATCCTGCGGTTCGCCTCCCAAGCTCGCAAACGGGTGAACCACCGTGCCATTCCCGACTCGCGTCTTACCGTCGATCACCACGTGACTTTGAAGCCGAACATCAGCCTCCAGCACCACATCTAACATTACAAATAAAATTAGCAATATATAACGATAGCATTAATAAAAGTAAAGTTACGAACCTGGTCCGATGACGGAATAAGGCCCTACCAGGACATTTGGGCCCAACTCCGCGTTCGGATGGACCACAGCCGTCGCGTGGATTTCAGCAGCACATTCGATAGCTGCCGAAGCCTGGTAACTGTGTAGTCGACGCGGAATTCCCTGTCGACGTCCTGCAGGCCGCTCGTCCTGTTGTGTGGCGTGGGAGATCAGCTCGTCGAGCGCCTCTGCAGATGCCGACGCCTGTAGAAAAGCATGGAATTCGTTTGGATGAGACAGTCAGGATAAGTGCGTGACATTCTATTGTGTATTTGTGCATCAATATGAGTGTACATGTACACGTACAAATGCTCGAGACGGAGACGCCGGAACGTACAGGAGGCGACCACGACGGACTGCTGTAAGCATTATTGTCGACTAGTGGCCGAAAAGTGATGAAAAGCATATTTCGGGTGGTCAACATATGATGAAATCATTTCGTAACATTTAATTTGGTAGTTAGAGCAAAAAATAATGGTTGGACGCTTCCTTTATTGGTTCCGAGAATAGCAAGTAGCTGCAGTATCTCAATCCACGTGAAACACATTCGGGGGAGGACTCGTGGGGGGCTTGGGTTTTCAATGCCAAGCATCAAGCAGTTGGTTCTAGTCGAACATGTTCTTAGTTCTAAAGCAAAATAAATGGTGTTGTTTTTCAGTCGAGTTGTCAAATCATACAATTTTTCAAGAGTTTTATAAATTGTCGTAGCAACTATTCGTGCAGCAGATGTATTTGTTGATTTACACTATTTTAGAGGTCATCAAATACCAAGATCCACTGTTTCACGAAACAAAGCTGGACACAATGCAAAGCTCGTCTACCAGACATGCTGAATGGCGTCTTGAGGCATGCCCCAACACTTGTAGCCCAGAAAATGCGCGCTGTAGCATAAGCCTTCTGTTTCAATACCGTCATAACCTTCCCGACCCCACTCACTACCGATGACGTAGTGAACAGGAAACATCACCCCTTGCCGGTGTATATCTGCACGCACATACAACATCGTTCCTCCTACCGAGTCTAGTGGCACAAAAGGCTTGGATCTGTCAGGGAGGTTGTGAAAGGATCGGGCGTTCAGTGGACCCGGTACGAAGTCCTTGTCGTTAGCAGACCTCACTTTCCGCTGGCCCACCCACGCGTTGCGGTCATAATTAACCCATCTGCCTCTGATATTGCGAACGCACATGGGCTCCACGATGTCGCGGCCGGACTTAACCATTTTCAGCACCAATCCTGGTGGGATGACGGTAACGTCGGCATCCACCCAGAGAACGTGCTGGTGCCATGACTCCATCGTGGAAAGCAGCGCGTAGTTGCGATATCGAGCGAGCATACGTCGTCGGCTGGCCTGAAGCGAGTGGATGTGGCGGTTCGCACGTGTTAATCCTTTAGCCGAGAAGTCGTTGCGGAAGATGACGGATAATCTTGAGTATTGCTCGATGTAGGAGCCGAAGAGTTGTTTCGCCTTCGTAAACTCGACCATAGATGAAGTGAGCAACGCGATCGAAATTTTCGATCTCGGGTACTCGAAAGACCCGATTAGTTTGAAGAAGTCCTCCATGGTGCGATTTTTCCCCCACGATTGAGCGTCGTTAAGAACGCAAATGATCAAAACTGAGTCTTTGTCTCTATTCCCAGGTTGCGTCAGAACCTCGGTATTTTCAATTCGATAATGCTGGCCCGGTTCGTTCTTGCCATGTTGTGGGAACGTTTCCTCATACTCGCTAAACAGTTGGGTTGTCGCCTTGACGGTGAATGGGACGAGCGGATTTAGTCGTCCTTGCTCCGGCGTGTCGGGATGCAAGACACTGGTCACAGGTGAGTCAGAACTTAAGGCGCTAGCCACAGGTGTGTTAGGACGCAATACAACACTGGACGCAGGTGCAGTAGCTCGTAAGACACTGGGCACTGATGCGTCGGGATGCAAGGTGTCGGTCACAGGTTTACTGGGACTTAATAAGGGGCTGGTCGTACTTGCGTCAGGACTCAAGGCGCTGGTCACAGCTGATGCGGGCTTTTTCTCCAGCTCAAAGTGACTGCCTATTGGCATGATAAACCACGGTACCCAACACGAGAAAACTGCAAGACCAAGAAACGCCATCAAAACCCCGCGACGGATTGATTTCCCACGCAGGACGGCTCGTTGATAGAACAATCGAGCTCTCCTCATCGCTTCAATGTTTTTAGAATGTTGCTTGTCTGTTGTCGCGTCAAATTCGGAGTGATATCATCAAGTCAATTCGAGTCGATGACTTATTTCCCTGTAGGTAAGAGGACGTCCATTCTTTTGTATCAGAATTTATACTGACTATTTCTAGGCAGGGGTGGCTAACTATTTTGCTTAGGTTTCTGAGCACACATCATGATAACTTTTCAGGGAATCGTGAGAAAAACAAGTGTGCTTGATGCTAGAGACACTGTATCAGCACCGATATGCGTTTTTTTCTTGCTGAATCAATAAATCTCTCTCTACCCAAAGCTCACGTCTTGGTTCTACGACTTTGTCTGGTTATTACAAAGGTGTGCTGAACACGCTCCGGCAACATGAATCTTTAACGGTTGGTGTATAATTATCGTCGTTAACTGTTCATGAATTTGCTCTTAACCATGTAAGCCGCATAAATTGATACAGCCCTGATTAGTGATAAATGCCATCATGACTATTAAATAACGCAACACAGGATGACTAGCACCTGCATACCGCAGAACTTGGTGACAATCCAGCATGCATAACGACATATGCGTTGACATCAACGACATCCAAACAAACAACTAGGTCGCCGAAGGCAAGACAAGCCTCCGGCATGAGTTAGGTTAGATGAGGATACTCACTTTTGCAACTTACCAGCAAATACACTTGGCGATAACTTCCTG
>NW_008648992.1:1939315-1941045 GCF_000247585.1 Phytophthora nicotianae INRA-310 | reverse complement strand
GTCACTCGGGCACTGACGCGCGTTGACTCGTTTCGGCTCCTCGACTTGACGTGAAAGCCAATCATTCTTATAACGTAATTACCTTTTTACGTCTTTTTACGCAATAACAACAAAATTGTATGACCATACTTTCTTCTGTTAATATACTTGCTTTTGTATTACATACAAATCCACACACAGCGTCGGAAACGTCGGAAGTCGGATAAATTTTGGTATGGTTGCGTTACCCAAATTCATAAATTACCTGCGAATTAAAAATCCAAAAATAACACTTCCGCATTAAGTACGTTTCTTTTAAGTACGATCATTCTAAGCCTCCCATTTCAGAAATTGCGTTGGTGCGGGAAGAACCCGGGTGACTCGTGGCACCAGGACGCCAGCTTCTGATACGACGTGGACGAATTGACGAGAGCCATGAATCGAGCGTAAGATGCCAACGCACCCGGTAAGCGACATATAGCTAGTATTTCCGGTTTCTTGGTCGCTTAGCTTGACCGTTGAATGATTGTGTGTAGCGAAGAATCGCCAGCGACTGACGAAGCTGCGAGATCTGTACACGGCTCTAGGTATCGAAGGTGACGACGACAGCAGCGATGATAGCAAGGACCAAGACGCTTCCGCTGGCGAGGATGAAGATTACGAAGAGGGGGGCCATTCGCGATCCGGATCCGATGGGGGCGACCTGACTACTACCGGTAATGGCCTATACTATTAATTATGCGTTGTTTGCTTGTTATTTATAAATATTTGTGTGTGCTGTTTAATATGCAGCGCTTAAGCAGCACAAGAAGGGCGTCAAGACAAAGCAGAAGGGCGCGGCAAAGGCAACATCATGTAAGGTTTCTTTATGGCTTATGTGGTTGCTGTAAGAATAGCAGAATTTTGCTAATGGTTGCTATTGATAGGTGACAAGTTTGAGGCCACGCTGAGCCGGGTATTAATGTATTTGCCATTGAAGTTCCGACCGCTGAAGAAACAGAAAACAGTTCCACGTTCGGATCATTCGGATAATGACGAGCGTGAGGAGTCCCGATCTGCCGGCCAATCAGGGTCTTTAGGCGAGTACACGCCTAGGGTTCGAAGAAGCAAACATCTTGAAGAGATCGACTCGATGAACAACGACGGGGACAAAATTGTAAACGTAGTCCCTCCGTTCGCACCAAAGACAACAATTTCGTCGTGGCGTGATTTCGAAAAGCAGTTCACGGAGTACATGGAGAAGAATAATTTAAAGTTTCGCGTGCGGAGTTCAGAAAGAACGGAATCATACAACAAGTATGAGTGTTAATATGTTATTATCTGTATAAAAGTATTGACGGAGCTCCGCTGTGTTTTTATTTGGTTTTAGAACGCACCAAGACCAAATACCTGTCACATTCGAGTACTCGCAAAGGATCTATCGGTGCACTCACGGTGTTTCCCAAAAATCGAGGTCCAAGGGGCATCTCAATCGCAAGCAGCGGTACTGCAAATGCTCGGCGCGACTAACGGTAATTGTTTGTCGCGTTTTGGGCAACCACTACGAAATTGTGCTTCGGAACCAGGTTTGGTCACTAATGTTATGATTATTATTATGTCTATGTAATTACGATGCTAATATCTATTAACTTCTGCTGTTTCAGAACCATACCCACTCACATTCCAACAGCGAAACCCAAGCTTCGAGTTACTTGACAACAGCTACGCTGCCACTCGACAATCAAAATCTTGAGGGTGTGAAGACATTGACT
>NW_008648992.1:1936581-1939215 GCF_000247585.1 Phytophthora nicotianae INRA-310 | reverse complement strand
TCGAAGAAGCAAACATCTTGAAGAGATCGACTCGATGAACAACGACGGGGACAAAATTGTAAACGTAGTCCCTCCGTTCGCACCAAAGACAACAATTTCGTCGTGGCGTGATTTCGAAAAGCAGTTCACGGAGTACATGGAGAAGAATAATTTAAAGTTTCGCGTGCGGAGTTCAGAAAGAACGGAATCATACAACAAGTATGAGTGTTAATATGTTATTATCTGTATAAAAGTATTGACGGAGCTCCGCTGTGTTTTTATTTGGTTTTAGAACGCACCAAGACCAAATACCTGTCACATTCGAGTACTCGCAAAGGATCTATCGGTGCACTCACGGTGTTTCCCAAAAATCGAGGTCCAAGGGGCATCTCAATCGCAAGCAGCGGTACTGCAAATGCTCGGCGCGACTAACGGTAATTGTTTGTCGCGTTTTGGGCAACCACTACGAAATTGTGCTTCGGAACCAGGTTTGGTCACTAATGTTATGATTATTATTATGTCTATGTAATTACGATGCTAATATCTATTAACTTCTGCTGTTTCAGAACCATACCCACTCACATTCCAACAGCGAAACCCAAGCTTCGAGTTACTTGACAACAGCTACGCTGCCACTCGACAATCAAAATCTTGAGGGTGTGAAGACATTGACTGATGCACGTGTTTCTTCGACTCACATCACCAATTTCCTGAACGACCGCATTGGTTAGTAACTTTGTTTCGGACGCCTTTGATATTATTCAATCTTATCGGTATATATTATGATAATCTAACGTTGTACAGGCTGCAAAGTGACGCCACAGCAAACCAGAAACCTTATCCGAATTATCATGGGCCAAGATTCAGCTCAAGATAGAATGAAGGACTTGCTTCATGCTCTTCGACAGCTGGACGGCAGCGACGTGCTCGTCATCCAAGACCAGTTGGATATCACGTGTGGTGTGATCATGCAGACGAAGGTACAGAAGATGATGTTCGATCGGTGGGGGGAAAACTTGACGATGGACTTCACTCACTCTACAAACAACCTCGGCTACCATTTGGGTGAGTATGCTAAAGCAACCATATTGATTGTACGGTAACCCTTAACGCGACTTTGAATCTTATTACAACCGTAATATGATTATAATTGTTTTGTTTTGTAGGAAGTTTGGTCGTCACTACGTGTACGGGCAGAGGTTTCCCTGTAGTAGACTTCATGTGCCTGAACGAGAAACGCAGTCACGATTAGTTCGATCTTGAAATATTTCAAGGAAAAGAATCCGGAATGGAAAGACGTCAAGAGCGTGGTGATCGACAAAGATTTCTTGGAATGGCAGGTTCTCGAGCAGACCTTTCCAAACGCACAAATTGTATTGTGTCAGTTTCATGCTACAACCTACTGGAAAAAGGTGGTGAAACGTAAAGAATTCCGACTGAGGGTTGCTGATAGAGAAGATTTACTCGATTTGATGACGAAGTTGCTCTACTGGTACGTTTACTGTGAAAAAATATCTACACACTAATAACTAACTATTCTATTCTCTGCGATAGTCGAACGCAGGACGCGTATCAATCCGGCTATTATGCGCTGAAGGAAAACTGCAGAGCCGCAAGGAAAAGCGCGTTCTTCGCCTATTTCAAGAAAAACTGGCATTCCTGTCGCATTATGTGGTCGAACTACACACGTGGGAAACACTTTACTGCTGGGAATACGACCACTAACAGGATCGAGTCTAACTGGAAATACTTGAAGATGCTTCTCGGGCTCAAGACAAGAATTGACAAGACATTGGCGGGCTTACTCCAGCACCAGATGATTATTACGCGTCAGATCGTATCTGCAATTGAGAAGCAGCATTCATCATCTCGATTGCCGAAGACTGTGCCTTCATTCTTGCGAGCGGTGGCAAGGAGGCTTTCACCGTACATGTTGGAGAAAGTGAAAAATGAATGGGAGGGATTCGTGAATGGGAAGGAAAGAACAACTTGCATGCATGAAAAACCAGTTTCGAAATGGAAAGTTTATTATTCACACCAAGTTTACGAGTGCGACGACGTGGATTGGACATGCACGTGCCTATTCTACTCAAGCCACCACTTGCCGTGCTATCATCTGATGCATGTAGTGAGCGAGGGCCATGGATTCCAGATACTACCTGGTATTTCAGTCCATGAGCGCTGGAGTGCTTTTGAAGCGCTAGACGTCAAGGATGAACTGACTTCTGCGGCCAACGCCCTACAACCTATTGTGAACATGTCAAAGTTAAAGTTGCCGAAGCGCATAAGGTTGCCGGACAGTAGTGACCAATCAGCTGAGGAACGGAAGTCGCACACGTCGTCAGATGATAAGAGAGAAGTTGTGTATATTCGACTACGCCGGGATGAACGTGCCAAACAAGTTGTGCTTACGTCAGCTGAAAAATATTCATACGCGAAGGCGATGTTAGATCCACTGCTCAAGCATCTCTCCGAGTTGTCCACTGCTGATTTCTATCAGGAGCTTAAAGCTTGGAAAGAGACTGTGGAAGTTGGGTTGAGCAGGAGGGAGGCTGCTACTGCTAACACTAGGGACATTGGCGACAACGATGATGATGAGGCCGAAGCTGAGCTGTACTCGTTTCTAGATCCTCCTTTTGATCTGTCTACAACTAA
>NW_008648992.1:1932575-1934636 GCF_000247585.1 Phytophthora nicotianae INRA-310 | reverse complement strand
CTCGCCAACTCGTGCGCGTACCAGCTCACGTGCCAGCAAACGTCCGTCCATTGTTGCGCTGTGCTTGGATCTTTGCGAAATATGCTAAGTGCTAAAAATGTGTACCACACGGAAACTGCGTAGTAAACACACTAATAAGTTGGATACATGCACTTAATGTGGTTAACATATCTCTAAATTTAGGCAGTGCTCGTACGCTATCGCGTTATGTATTGGCGATAATGGTGACGACGACGACGTGGCAATGTAATTTAAAATAAATTACCAATGAACATATGGTTTTGTGGTCGCTTTAGGTCATAAGGTTGCGCTATTTTCTGTCGTCTTGTCGTATTGTGGTTGCGGTAACGCCTCTCGTCAACTGGGTGAGGTCAGTGAAGGGTTGTTATCAGAGGAAAACAACCGCCAATCATTTTTATTTGAGAATCTTTGTGTAGTACACTACAAAGATTTGACAATAGATGTGCTGGAAACGTACATGAATCAATAATTTTATGATGGTGTGGTTCTCTGTTTAATGAGCATACCAATTAGTGATATGTACTGTGGTTACAGTAATTTGCCAGTCTTTAATTTTTTTTCAGGACATGTACCCATGCCGACGGCTATTTCTCGGACAATAGGTCCTAGATTTTCCAAGTAGAAATCGCAGTAAGCCAGATTTAGTATAGGATTCAGTATAGAACAAGAAAGTCGTCGCTTTTCATTTGTTCGTAGGACACTTGTCCCCATCGCAACCGTAGTCAAGCTGAACAGTCACATAAGAGAAGCCTCACCACCATGGCGGAAGTCGACTTTGACGCGTTCGAGAAGCAAGTTTCAGAGATACAGCGGGACATGGTGAGCGCACGGTCTCGCGCGGTGTACGAGAATTCATACGGACGCTTTATTGCATGGGTGGTTTGCTTTAAACCCCACCTTATTCCACTTACCTGTTCGGAGAACTCGGCGACGTATCGAGCCTCACTGTAAAGCAACTTCTCAAGCGACTGAAGGCCGTGCTCGACCGTAACCCAGAGAACACCTCACTTCTATTTGATGATGTACAGACCTGTGTGTTTGGTGCTTGGCTGCTCAGGCTGGAGAAGCCAGACGGAGGCAGGATCAGCTATGCAGCATTAAACGAACACAGAGCTGGGCTTTTCAGTCTATATCAGGAGTTTGGGCGGGAGATTCCACCAACAAAGTAAAAAGGTATTTTAAGGAGTTAAAGCGGCAGATGGCTACAGCAGCTGCGCATGGGGAGAATTGAGCAATGACTTGCAATGATCCCTTATCATTTGAGCTGTATAGTTTCTTGTGTGAGAAGCTTCTCGTGAATCCATCAAAGGACATGACTTTTGCGCGAACTTATATGATCATTGCTTGGAAGTTGATGTGCCGGTCGGCGAATGCTTTCGGTGTTTGCCATGGGCACATGAGGTGGAGCGAAGATGCATTGTGCATCAATTTCGCGCATCAGAAAAATGACCAAGAAGGCAACAGATTACGAGATCCCAGGCACGGCTACGCTAACCCGTTAACGCATTTTACCTGTCCAATGCTGGCGCTAGCAATCTTTTGGACTACATCATCCGTTGTTGACACTGATCGAATTTTTTTCGGGAAATAACCATTACGAGCGTTTTAGAAAATGTTTGCATCGGCTTTTTTGAAACTAAAGATGTAACACAAGAACTACGACGTGGTGAAATTGGTAAAGACGAGGCAGGTACGCATTCGATGCGCAAAGGCGCCACTACCTACTGTGCATCAGGATCCACGGCTTGCCCATCGTCAACAGCAGTTCATCTTCGAGCAGGATGGTCACTAGGCGGAGTCCAAAACACTTACCTCCTGTATGAAGCTGCCAGAGACATGCATATTGGTAGAACTGTCTCTGATTTACCACCTGGTAGTCATGAATTTGCTGGTTTGGCACCTCATTTTGGTGAACTGGTGGAAAGCGCGATCTCGTGTATATTTCCTGGACTACCTGATCACATCAAGGTTGTTGGTGAGTTTTGCCTTGCACCACTAGTGTACCACTAACATTACGAACCTTCAAAAGCGACTCAGTGA
>NW_008648992.1:1929279-1930090 GCF_000247585.1 Phytophthora nicotianae INRA-310 | reverse complement strand
CCGAAAAAATGTCCTGCAAGTCATGAATTGGTCCTACAAATAGTCCTAAATTGCAGGACATTTTTTCGGATGCAGGACCGTTTTTCTGGTTGCATTAATTTCTCCCCTGCGTCAATGCTCCTCGTACGATTGCCCTCCCAGAGTTGCGCCCGCTGCTTGGCATGGGAGGCTAAAGCCTGTGTAGCACGCTTACTCGGTGAAGCTCGGTAGGTTGTTCGTTGGGAAGGGGTACGGCAGTTACAGTGTTTGGGCCACAGCCGGTCATAGGCGGTGGGGTCGGTCTGAGTCTGCGGTCCGATTTTCCTAGTCGATAGTAGACGGACGCGTCTGGTGATTGTACGCGAGCGACCGCTGGTGGAGACGCCGCCGTATCCGGTTATGAGGCGCCGCAGCTTGAGGTCGTAGCGCTCGGAACGCCTTGTGCTGATTTTGTGTGCCGTGGGGCGATCCGTGTAAGGGTGGAGTGCCGTAGGGCGACTCCGCGTACGTACCGTGGGGTGCCTCGGTAGATTGTAGGGATGTATCGCGGTTCGCGCAAGTTGTGACGACTGGACTTGACGAGGATGGTTCGTGCCCAACAATGTATGCATTTATTTAGCTGGCGCAATGGTACCGAAGGGCCGACGAACCGGCGACACTTCGGCCTCCTCACGGGCGCGAGTGTCGGCCAGTTTGGCACCGTCCAGGACCAAATTCTGCGGCGGCGTCGGCGGGGACCGTGAGGTGGAACTTCATTACCCACGTCTTGAGATGTCCTAATCCTGACATCCGAGGCTCTCGAGGTCTCGTGTGGAGCTATGTTACCCACACA
>NW_008648992.1:1924254-1926649 GCF_000247585.1 Phytophthora nicotianae INRA-310 | reverse complement strand
TTTAATGTCATAATGGTAATTTACTATATTGCTAACTAGTTCTAGATTAATAAGGTAGCTCTACGTTAACGACATTGTGGTAATTTACCAGATTGTCAACTAGTTTTAGGTTAATGAGATAGGAGTAGTCTACATGACTGATAAGTTGCTCTATGGTAGTGATGTGGTGGTAACCTATCATATCACCATTGAAATCGTTGACATGCAAATCATTGTCCAATAGATCTACCTTGATGGCTGTAGTAGTAGTCCGCTGGATTGATAATTTTATCTGTCAACTAGCTCACCTGAATGTCCTGGTAGCTTACCCGATTGCTAAGCAAATCAACTTTAATCGTATTGTGGTAGACTACCATATTGCTAAGCATCTCTACTATGTGGATGCTGTAGTAATATTTCAGACTTGTTGGTAGTTCTAGCATAATGACGTAGTAGTGGTCTCCCACAGCATAAGCGTCACTACCAGTTGAAAGATACAAGACTTCGGAGAGTGAGCACAAAGGATTTGAAAGTCATGAAGTGCAGAATGCAATTTGTTCTAGCTCGTTTTCTAGATCGTGTTGTGTTGATTTGTAAAAAGAAAATGGGGTGCCACCAGTGATCTACTAGACAAATGCTTAGAATTGCATGCACACACATTCTCGCTTCATTATATTCAAGGAAAGCCAAAGATAATATAAATGTCGGCGACACCGTATTGTCTGCTTTTCAGCTTCCTTGCCGGCCACAATATACAACGAAGCTTATATGGATTTCAATATGTCAATCTGGGTGGTATCAGACTTAAATAAATGTAGTTCAATTAGACCGCCGCCCAAATACCGACAAACTGGCGGCACTATTGGAGTAAGGAGGGCGATTAAGGACCGGCCAAAATGGAAACTACTTTATATTAGCGATGAAGAGTGAGTTTTCTCTACTTTCCTTACTTAGTAGTAGTTATTCCTTAGCTTTGTTGTCTATACTTCGTAATGTAATCCTTTGTATAATGAAAGCTAACTGTGACTGGTACTAGGCTACTTGACGTGTAAATAGTGTATTTGCTGTTATAACTTTAATAAAAAAAGAGCATAATCTTCAAAGATACCAGCTAGCTCCTATTCACTTCTAGCCATTTCACATTCAGATTGTGGATCGCAATTTTTTGCGTGCTGTCGTAGAAGTGCCGCCATCCCTCCTTTTCTTTGAAAGTTTTGATTGCATATTGGACGATAATTCCTTGTGTCGACTATGGCTCTGAATTGACTGCTCTGTAAAGTCTAACATCTCGTGTGGTTAAGCATCGCACGATCTTCCTCTCGAACATGAGTTGTATCTTGAACAATGCTCTGTTCCTCCAGTTCTGTCTGTAAATTGATCAAATTCTTGGTCAATCCAACATCTGACAGACTTTCCTTGAACATTCTAATTACCAAATCACACCGCTCTTCATGAATGGCATGATTTCAGCTACTGTACAGTCAACCAAATGCAGTACTAAGGTTTCGATACCATCGGTATTTTGGATGTGACGGATTTGGGGTAATCGGGCGTGGCAATCATATCGGATCGCGTTGTTATATTTCTGTTTATACTTGCTGTACGCTCTCCATAACTCCACAAAAACAGGATGATTTCAGCAACGCCTCTATCTAGCACTGCCAGGATTACGACCTCAGGCATCTCCACATTTTCTCTTTCCACTTCTTTTATCGCATATCATTCATCATTAATTCCATCTGTGCTTTCTGGGAAGATTGGATCTGGAATTTGTTCCATCAGAGTCCTGCGCTCTTCATACGACAATGTTGACCACGTTTTCGTAGATTTTGACATTGTTTCCCCTCTACCAACCACCGGTTGGTCTTGGCTGCATCTCCGTGACAATGAAGTGCAAATGTTTTAGCGAGTGGTGATCTGCGTTTGCTACTAATGCCCAGAAAGCTTCCTGGCACAGCAGTTGTATACCAGCTATTTCACGGTGAGCAATTTAATAATGTTAGCGTTAGTAGAATGAAAGTGGTGTTTGTCTTTATCATAACTTACACTGGTAAGATGCTTGGTAGCTCAAACAAAAGATGCGTCAAAGGGCTTGAAGCTCCGTCAAAAGACGAGTACTTGGAATGGCTTGCCAATCCGGCGGAGGGGACAAATGCAACACACTGCGGCCAGTCTTTTAGATGATCACTCGTTTGAATTGGGTACGCTATATGTAACGGGGTTACACGCAAGTGGCTACATGTAACCACTTGGTTACGAAGGGTTTCCACATTGATGTGCGATACATCAACGGTTACATTTGGTAGACGACTAGTCTGCATGCATTTAGACTTCCCATTGGTAGAATGGCAACATCTTTCTACCAATTACAGCAGTAGGATTCTGCCAACCACTCGTTGGCAAATACTTTTCATAT
>NW_008648992.1:1918448-1920569 GCF_000247585.1 Phytophthora nicotianae INRA-310 | reverse complement strand
ATGTTGTTGCAGGCGATGGAGATGTCGGTGACGAACATACAGTGATTTCTACTGCGTCAGTAGTTAACGGAGTTACGCGCTGGAAATTCAATCCCTCAAATTCTTGGTCAATCCAACATCTGACAGACTTTCCTTGAACATTCTAATTACCAAATCACACCGCTCTTCATGAATGGCATGATTTCAGCTACTGTACAGTCAACCAAATGCAGTACTAAGGTTTCGATACCATCGGTATTTTGGATGTGACGGATTTGGGGTAATCGGGCGTGGCAATCATATCGGATCGCGTTGTTATATTTCTGTTTATACTTGCTGTACGCTCTCCATAACTCCACAAAAACAGGATGATTTCAGCAACGCCTCTATCTAGCACTGCCAGGATTACGACCTCAGGCATCTCCACATTTTCTCTTTCCACTTCTTTTATCGCATATCATTCATCATTAATTCCATCTGTGCTTTCTGGGAAGATTGGATCTGGAATTTGTTCCATCAGAGTCCTGCGCTCTTCATACGACAATGTTGACCACGTTTTCGTAGATTTTGACATTGTTTCCCCTCTACCAACCACCGGTTGGTCTTGGCTGCATCTCCGTGACAATGAAGTGCAAATGTTTTAGCGAGTGGTGATCTGCGTTTGCTACTAATGCCCAGAAAGCTTCCTGGCACAGCAGTTGTATACCAGCTATTTCACGGTGAGCAATTTAATAATGTTAGCGTTAGTAGAATGAAAGTGGTGTTTGTCTTTATCATAACTTACACTGGTAAGATGCTTGGTAGCTCAAACAAAAGATGCGTCAAAGGGCTTGAAGCTCCGTCAAAAGACGAGTACTTGGAATGGCTTGCCAATCCGGCGGAGGGGACAAATGCAACACACTGCGGCCAGTCTTTTAGATGATCACTCGTTTGAATTGGGTACGCTATATGTAACGGGGTTACACGCAAGTGGCTACATGTAACCACTTGGTTACGAAGGGTTTCCACATTGATGTGCGATACATCAACGGTTACATTTGGTAGACGACTAGTCTGCATGCATTTAGACTTCCCATTGGTAGAATGGCAACATCTTTCTACCAATTACAGCAGTAGGATTCTGCCAACCACTCGTTGGCAAATACTTTTCATATACAATAGCACTTTTAGGAGGAAATCCAAACAAAGACACAAATCGTAAATAACAGTTCTCATTTTACCGTAAATCGGCTTTGTTTTACTTATTCAAGTAAATCTATACTTTCGGACGAAAGTATATTTAATCTAAGTAAACCGCTTAACGCTTCCTCATACACACGCGCACACGTGAAAGCCGAAGTAGTGGGCACACGCTAGGGCCATTACAATGACTATGGAGAAGATTATTGACGATGCAATTAAGGAAATTATTAGTTTTATTTAGGATCTATTGTGTGGAACCTCTAGAGATGGGTGTGGTACCATTCACGAACGACAGCATCAGGAGAGCGCTAGGGCGGTCGGCGATGGTGCAGGCGCTGCTGCACGAAGGCATTTATCGAGGGCAGAAAGTGATCGTGCGTAAAGATGGGTTAGTGTATCGTAGACACGTGGTTGGTGATAAGATTATCTTACCTATTCTACTGGTCTCTTCTCTTTAAAGAAGCCGCAATAGAATTGGGATTAGCCGCTAATGAGGGCCACCCACTTATGAGAGTCTGAATCAAATGTATTGGAGGCCGTTCATGCAGGATATCGTCAACCAATGGGTGGCGGTATGACAAGATTGTAGATCTCGGAAAGCGAGACTCAAGGCCGGTGTGCCTCCTTTACCAGGTGTGCGTACTGGAAGAATTGGAGATCAGCGGGCAGTTCATTCCACATGGCTATCACTAGTTACTATGCATGACAATCGATATGTGATTGAAGGCATCGAGTATACATCCCGATATTGTGGTGGGATGTTCCTCGCAAATACTCGTTTGCGGGGTTGGTACTTGACACACCGGTGCCTGGGGACTGTCGACGAACGGAGGGGGTACTCCGACAGTCGTGGGGTTGTTGAGAGGCTCACCTGTGTAAGCAGTACCTCCGGCGACTGACACACGTCTTTATAGGTTATACTTGATTTCAGTATGTCCCTCTACAATCTCCCGCTATCGA
>NW_008648992.1:1873350-1913698 GCF_000247585.1 Phytophthora nicotianae INRA-310 | reverse complement strand
TGGTGGGATGTTCCTCGCAAATACTCGTTTGCGGGGTTGGTACTTGACACACCGGTGCCTGGGGACTGTCGACGAACGGAGGGGGTACTCCGACAGTCGTGGGGTTGCTGAGAGGCTCACCTGTGTAAGCAGTACCTCCGGCGACTGACACACGTCTTTATAGGTTATACTTGATTTCAGTATGTCCCTCTACAATCTCCCGCTATCGAACTTCTTGCTAAGTCTAAGGCCAAATATACTCGTTCCTTGTAAGGCAATTTACACTTTTTTAGTCGATTAACTCTTTGTGGCCACTACTTCTTGACTATCCTAAGATTGTCCAAACTGGCCACCGTAGCCCTATCGTACAACGCTTGATGGATACAAATCAGATTGTCATTTCTGGGAGAAGATCGCGGGGCCCAATGGTTGATCGGCGATCAGAAGTAGGTCGTGAAATGATTATCTCCTGTTGATCTTGTCTCGCAGCGACACTGACCGGGTGTATCGAAATGATTGTATCATTGTCTTGACCGGATACATTTCAGACCCTGAGTGATGGTGATTGTCGCATTTGCAGTAGGCGACCCTACCAGCTATTTGGCCTATTCACACTCGTCTCACATCTCCAACATTCTCGAGTGCTTTGCCACAGTATGCGGTAGCAGCGGCAGTGCCAAGAATCACTGCGAAGGTTTCTTAGTGGAGAAGATTGTGTTTGCGTTTGGACCGATGCGTGAAATGATGATGTATGATGTAGCAGAGTTCAACGGCAAAGCAACAGAAGAATTACTAGAGCTGGCGCAAGCCATACAAGCTATACTAGGGCTCTACCGACCTAATCTACTCGGCCGTTTTGAACGATTCCATCGCACCTTGAAGGATATGATTAGTTTATATGTGGATGGCCAACACGGCGACTGGGATGTTTTACTACCGGCGGCACGATATGCATGCAACTCCTGTGTTCACACTGCGCATGGATTTCAACCAAATGGGGAATGACACCAAGCGAACTCTTTCGGAAGAGCCGTCTTGGACAGCCCAAAATAAATGTATAGAAACGTACCACGAACTGCTCATCGACGACTTAAGAAAGCCAGAGCGTTAGCAAAGGAAGCACTGAAAAAAGTGAGCAAGGAAGACACACAATCTGCAACAAACAACGGAAAGCGTATTTTATGCTGGAACTGTAAGTGTGGGTTTATTGGGTGGCGACGGGACCTTGAATCACGAAGTTCCAAAATCGGTTGAGAGGGCATGCAAAGGTCATTGAGGCTGCCGGCTACGACAATAAGAAGGTGGTTATGTTGAGAACGGTGTAGAGCTGGTAACACATTGTTCATTTTTGCTAACTATTGCTATCCTACAAATCTTCGTTTTTGACAAGATGGACAAAGACATCGCACTCGACTTACGTGAAGAAGCCGACGCTACAGGAGAGCTAGTGAGTGAGTGATGCGGTGGAAATAGCGCTGCATGGGGCCGTTGGAGAGCGATGTGAAGACCAGTGCACGGAGCTGCTGGAAGGTGTGGAATAGCCGTTGGTGATTCCAGTGAATAGAACCGCCAATCTGTGTTTCCAGCAGCATGAAGCGACAATCCCAGAGAGACGACAGAAGGGACGGTGCAACACCTCGAACGACAAAAAAAAACGCGACAATCAACAGGCAAACGACAACGGAGGTGGACGGCGACGGTGGTGCCGCGACCAATAATAACGAGCAAGCGATATGAAAGGGGTACAAGGTGCCAAGGATCTCCACAACTCACCAGAGTCGCCACGGACGATCGACAGACCAAGTATCACAAGAACGGACGATGCCATCGCGACAAGGACGAAATCGCAACTGCGGTGAACGCCGTATGTATCCACAGGCAAACCTACCTGGTTATTGTGGTTGCGGAGCAGGAGGCGATGAACATGACAAGGACGCACAAGAACCTTCATCGTGTGAGTGCGGAGAGGAGTCCATGCTTATGGATGCGACACCGATTGCCGCTGTCCCCGGAACCACAACAGAACAGCAAGCAGTTAGCGATGATGACGAAGAAGAACTGCCTACGTATTCGCAGGACGAGGGAGACTCTTAGTCGATAGTCTGGCCGCGGCCCCCTCTCAACAAGCCCTTGTTGGGCTGGACAAACATGCGAAGGAGTGCAGCCGGTGACGATACCGAGTACGCCCGGTCGCTATGTACTGGAGTTTGAGGATGAACGACTTCGTGATAGTCCTGACGGGGGAGGCCCAAATGACTCTGGACCAACCAACGTGAATACGAGCGCTTGTGGCAAGAAGACCGTATGTGCTCCGAGAATTATTAAATTATAGCCACATGGACGAGTGACGCATGATCCGGGACGCATGATCTGGGACGCGTGTCCCCGTTACCATCGTGGATGGTGGTGAAGCTAGAGAGAGAGAGAGAGAGAGAGAGAGAGAGAGAGAGAGAGAGAGAGAGAGAGAGAGAGAGAGAGAGAAAGCAGGAGATCTATGCAGGAGCTCTTGACTAGCTACGCGGATCCAGCAGCAGGACAAGGTCAAGTAATGCGGTTAGACGAGGACCAGCACGACCAGATACACATGTTGTTGCAGGCGATGGAGATGTCGGTGACGCACATACAGTGATTTCTACTGCGTCAGTAGTTAACGGAGTTACGCGCTGGAAATTCAATCCCCGTGTTTCAGTAACCACGACAAAAAGAAAAAGAGCAATGCTTGCTGACCACCGAAATGTTACTGTTTTAATATAGACTAAAACCCAAATCGCAGGAACAGATTTTTATTATCTTTTGGCTCCAATTTGCTAACCGCGCTAGGGGGAAGCATCACAAAGTCGAGAATCGACATTCGTACTAACCGGATATTCTCTCTTAATGCTGCGTGTTGAGTTTGTAGAATCCTTTGTAACAACCACGTAGTCGGCTAGCTCGCAGATTGGAAAACGCAGTAAATCGTTAAACTAATGCACTACAGGTAGGCAGGATTTCCTTGAAATATATGGCAATATCAATATTTGCCATATTTTTTCATACCGTTATGAATTCCTGGCTCGCAGGTTTCCCATGCAATAATATATCCCGGTACAATAGCGGTAATCAATTTTGCAGCAGCTGCTCAGTTTTTGTTTTGGCGGTGTTGCCGGTGTAGCACATTTAGCCAATCAAAGTCGCAATTAATTGAAGACTCCTGCAAAACTTCTTGCAGCAGCAGCTCATTTGGACTAGGATCCAATATTTATTCCCCCCCATTCTAGGATACCTCGCTGCTCCAAGCGTAAACAACTGCTACGCCACGTGCAAGACGTCCTCGTGACGAGGGAGGCTTCAGCCCTGTTACGAGATGTGCTGGGCGACGAAGACTCTGATGAAGACGATCTGGACGAGTTTTGGGAGCACAAGTATGAACACATCCAGGGCATTCGTTATGCCACACGGCCGTCTTACTATCAGAAGCGAAAAATCACTGGCACAAGCTACTTTACAATCACGAGCACACGTCTGACACGGACTTCTTAAAAGACTTTCGAATGAAACGCTCAGTGTTTTTCGGCTTAGTTGCCATACTAAAAAAAAAGGTCCACACGATTCTTCGTTTGCATTGCAGAAGAACTTGGCAGCTTTATAAGGGCATTGTAGCAGCGTTTTTCACATGTAATCCCCTCGAATGCGCTACTAACACCAAACGAGGCCAACATGCTCCCTGCGCATGCCGCGTGGACAGGACGCTTGCAGCCTGGCCGCTGGCATTCACGAAGAGCACTCCCTCCGCTCAACTTTTCGACTTTCTTGCTGCCTTTCCAGCAGCATGTATTCGTAATGGCACAACATGGTTTGACAAATCCATATTAGCTGTTTCGTCAGCAACCTCTTCTCGGAGGCTGACAGAGTTGAGGTTCTCATCCTCGATTCAGCTTCACCTTCCAGCGACACCACCAAGACACCCTTGTGTCCAATTTACACTGAGACGTTTGTATGGGATCTGTGCTCACCAGGAAATAATGCTGCAGCTCGACAAGCATCGGTTTTTGTTGCAGAACGCGAAAAGCAACCTGGGCCAATCAGAACGCAGGAAAAAATTCACACACAAAACTTCTTGCTGCTAATACCACTAATAGCACAATTAAATAATTTATGTTGTAATCACATTTAATTGCGTTTAACTTACCGCTCAAAAGACAACCAATTAGTACATTTCTCGGACATAGATGGCGCGCTTGTGTTTCTTCGACTCATTTTCCCTCTTCATCAAAATTCAATATGGCCAAGCATGCCAACCACTAGTCCGATATATTTTAAAATTAGAAACGAAACGAAGGAAAAGTGTTTCTGTAAAAAAAATGATATGCATAATGTATTTTAGCAAGCCAATATTTGCAATAATTCATTTCTCTAAATTCTCAAACTCCCAGTCATTATTTATTGTATCGATTGCCTTCCATATATTGACACTAGTATTTTAGGAAACCGTGCAGGTAGCACGGAAGTTGCTATCAGCAATTCTTCATGGCAGCAAAAGGGGTCGTAGTTGTATTACGTTTTATAAAACTACAACCCTACCTTGCTGTGGTAATAGTGTTGTATCTGCATGCGTATGTACTATCGCGGCAGCATTAATTTCTAATCGCGTTGCCATTCTGTTGATAAAGTGCTTATAGAGTGTTTGTTAATATTGGCCAATTAGCCGAATACGAAAGACGTTGTCGTTTTTCTGTGTGTTTTGTTTTACTTGGTTTCTGAAGTGATATTTTCCGTATACCGACCTTTTTCAAGTTGAAAAGAATAAATCCGCCCCTGTAACCTCCAAGTCACATTTGTCAAAAGCCAGCAGTTCAGGATTCGAACGGGCTCAAAGAACTGCTTCAGTGACTAATCATTTGCAAAATCCCGGGCCATTTCATAATCCGTGACGAATCATATATTCATGCTAGTTTCACCTGAACAATGCGTGACGAATCATATAAACGTGCTAGATACACATGAACAGTGTGTGACCAACATATAAAAATGCTGTCTGGGCGTACTTACAGTACAGCGAGCTACTAATCATGTTTCGTCACAAATTACTGAAGAACATCGTGCTGTGACCAATCAACAAGAATATTATTATTAAGCAGTTAGCATCGGGGGGAGGGGGTCACTGTAAATTTGACAAGGCAAAACCCACACCATTCATCCTATCTGACTTTTAAGCGATGCACCCTTTCCTGTTGTACCAACAGTTTGCATCACGAAGACAACAAAACCGGCGTGAGTTCTTCGTGGCACTTTTTGGCCTAGCGATACTCATCTTTTGGGTTTCGTGGTTCAGCATTTCATCACGCGAACAATTTGAAAAACCCAATCCAACTGTGATCACTCTTTTGCATTCCAACACACCTGTGACGAGCGTCTTGCATCCAGACACACCTGAACAAGCTCCACTAAACCAACTCGTCTCTTTCTCCATCAAGACAACAAGCCAACCTCTACGCGAATATGAGGAAACATTCCCCCAGCATGGCAAGAGCGAACCGGGCCAGCATTACCGAATCGAAAACACCGAGATGCTAACGAAGCATGGGGACAGAGACAAAGACTCAGTTTTGATCATGTGTGTGTTCAACGACGCTGAGTCATGGGGACGGGGGCGCTCTATGAAGGACTTCTTTAAGCTCATCGGGTCCTTCGATTACCCGAAAGCAAAAGTTTCGATCGCGTTGCTCACTTCATCGATGACCGAGTTCGCAAAGGCGAAAGTGCTCTTCGGTTCCTACATCGCGCAATATCCGAGGTTATCCGTCATCTTCCGCAACGACTTCTCCCCAGGAGGATTAACTCGCGCAAATCGTCACGATCACTCGCTTCAGGCCAGTCGACGACGTATGCTCGCTCGATATCGTAACTACGCACTGCTTTCAACGATGGAGTCATGGCACCAGCACGTTGTGTGGGTGGATGCTGACATCACCGCCATCCCATCAGGATTGGTGCTTAAAATGGTGCAGTCTGGCCGCGACATCCTGGAGCCCATGTGTGTGCGGAATATCAGAGGGAAATGGTTCAACTACGATTCTAACGCATGGGTGGGCCAGCGGAAAGTGAGGTCGGCTAACGACAAGGACTTCGTACCGGGTCCACTGAACGCCCGATCCTTTCACAACCTCCCTGACAGATCCAAGCCTTTTGTGCCGCTAGACTCGGTAGGAGGAACGATGTTGTACGTGCGTGCAGATATACACCGGCAAGGGGTGATGTTTCCTGTTCACTACATCATCGGTAGTGAGTGGGGTCGGGAAGGTTATGATGGTATTGAAACGGAAGGCTTATGCTACAGCGCACATTTCCTGGGCTACAAATGTTGGGGCATGCCTCAAGGTGCCATTGAACATGTCTTGTAATCGAGCTGCATCTTGTATTAATAGCGAGAAACACGTTTGGGCGACACATATACTTTTCAACTTCTAAGTGGCAAAATACTAGGTCACTATGTCAAGGGAGCCATTTTCCAGAAGACTTCACATTCATAAAAAAGTTTTTTTTTTGTGGATGATCTGGCAAAGTGAAGAATAGAGTTGTATTTGTTTTCTGTTAGTTTATCAAAACTTTTTTTTTTTAACTCTAAGCAACTCTTTAGTTATTGATGCTCACGGTCATCACTATACTGTATTACTCTAAAGTTCCCTTCATCAATTTATGGTTATTACTGGATACAAATTTAAGGACTATTATTACCCGGAAAATAAAACACCAATCGGATCCTCCTGAACTGGTTAAATAAACTATACAAATGTCACCTGTGTCATCGCCCTTTTAGTTTGTCTGTTATTGTATCAACAGGATTTATACCCGCCTGAAATGAAATCGTTGATACAGTGCGCGCGGAAATGATAGACGAAAACTCGATTTCGAGCCGATTTTTGTCAACCAAAAGCTATGAATTTGGGCTTTATATCCAATCAGGAGCACACCATTGCGGTTATTTTAAGGTATTGTTGTCTTCTCTGACGAGAAAAAATTCAACCTAGATGGTCCAGACGGCTATCAATATTATTGGCGTGATCTACGGAAGGAGAGAGAGATTTATTCGAAGCGCCAGTCTGGCGGTGGCAGTGTGTTTGTTTGGGGAGCATTTAGTTCCAAAGGAACGTCTAAATTGGCCTTCCTGGAAGGCAAACAAAATGCAGAGAAGTATATCGACACATTAGGCTACTATCTGTTCTTCTTTGCGCACCTCTATCACGGGCTAGACTTCGAGTTTCAGCATGACAATGCCTCCATTTATACGGCGCGACTGGTGAAGTGGTACTTAAAGGACCAAGGGGTGCGTGTCATGTGGTGGCCAGCCAAGTCTCCTGACTTAAATCCAATCGAGAACTTGTGGGGAATCCTTCCAAGAGCCGTGTACGTCAATGGCAAGCAGTACGACTCGAAGGAGGAGCTCGTGACGGCCACTAAGAAAGCCTGGGATGAAATTCCTCTGTTCAAATTAAAAAGTCTTGTAGCATCGATGAAAAAACGCTGCATGGAGGTGTACAAACTGGAAGGGTAGAAGACGATGTACTAAGCTGCTTAGTCAAAGTCGTCATAGTGTCTAGAAAACATAAAAACAGAAGATAAGTGCTGATACATTTGGTTCGTCTATCATTTTCGCGCAGCGCAACAGCAGATTTTGAAGTGTTTCTCAGCAGATACTTGGCGAATTACAACAAACAATACCTTAAAATAACCGCAATGGTGTGCTCCTGATTGGATATAAAGCCCAAATTCATAGCTTTTGGTTGACAAAAATCGGCTCGAAATCGAGTTTTCGTCTATCATTTCCGCGCGCACTGTATCAACGATTTCATTTCAGGCGGGTATAAATCCTGTTGATACAATAACAGACAAACTAAAAGGGCGATGACACAGGTGACATTTGTATAGTTTATTTAACCAGTTCAGGAGGATCCGATTGGTGTTTTATTTTCCGGGTAATAATAGTCCTTAAATTTGTATCCAGTAATAACCATAAATTGATGAAGGGAACTTTAGAGTGATACAGTATAGTGATGACCGTGAGCATCAATAACTAAAGAGTTGCTTAGAGTTAAAAAAAAAAAGTTTTGATAAACTAACAGAAAACAAATACAACTCTATTCTTCACTTTGCCAGATCATCCACAAAAAAAAAACTTTTTTATGAATGTGAAGTCTTCTGGAAAATGGCTCCCTTGACATAGTGACCTAGTATTTTGCCACTTAGAAGTTGAAAAGTATATGTGTCGCCCAAACGTGTTTCTCGCTATTAATACAAGATGCAGCTCGATTACAAGACATGTTCAATGGCATCTTGAGGCATGCCCCAACACTTGTAGCCCAGGAAATGCGCGCTGTAGCATAAGCCTTCCGTTTCAATACCATCATAACCTTCCCGACCCCACTCACTACCGATGATGTAGTGAACAGGAAACATCACCCCTTGCCGGTGTATATCTGCACGCACGTACAACATCGTTCCTCCTACCGAGTCTAGCGGCACAAAAGGCTTGGATCTGTCAGGGAGGTTGTGAAAGGATCGGGCGTTCAGTGGACCCGGTACGAAGTCCTTGTCGTTAGCCGACCTCACTTTCCGCTGGCCCACCCATGCGTTAGAATCGTAGTTGAACCATTTCCCTCTGATATTCCGCACACACATGGGCTCCAGGATGTCGCGGCCAGACTGCACCATTTTAAGCACCAATCCTGATGGGATGGCGGTGATGTCAGCATCCACCCACACAACGTGCTGGTGCCATGACTCCATCGTTGAAAGCAGTGCGTAGTTACGATATCGAGCGAGCATACGTCGTCGACTGGCCTGAAGCGAGTGATCGTGACGATTTGCGCGAGTTAATCCTCCTGGGGAGAAGTCGTTGCGGAAGATGACGGATAACCTCGGATATTGCGCGATGTAGGAACCGAAGAGCACTTTCGCCTTTGCGAACTCGGTCATCGATGAAGTGAGCAACGCGATCGAAACTTTTGCTTTCGGGTAATCGAAGGACCCGATGAGCTTAAAGAAGTCCTTCATAGAGCGCCCCCGTCCCCATGACTCAGCGTCGTTGAACACACACATGATCAAAACTGAGTCTTTGTCTCTGTCCCCATGCTTCGTTAGCATCTCGGTGTTTTCGATTCGGTAATGCTGGCCCGGTTCGCTCTTGCCATGCTGGGGGAATGTTTCCTCATATTCGCGTAGAGGTTGGCTTGTTGTCTTGATGGAGAAAGAGACGAGTTGGTTTAGTGGAGCTTGTTCAGGTGTGTCTGGATGCAAAACGCTCGTCACAGGTGTGTCGGGATGCAGAGTGTTGTTTACAGGTAACTTGGGCTCTTTTTCCAGCTGAAAGAGATTGTTTGTTGAAGTGTTAAGCCACGGTATCCAAAGCGCAAACGCCGCCAACCCAAGGAGCACAAAGCAAAGTCCTCGACGGCTTGGCTTTCTGGGCATCACCAGGAATCGTTGAAAGCACGGAGACTTACGCATCGCGTAAATCACTTGATTGTTGCGAAGTGAAACCACTAATGAATCCATCGGATAAAAAAGAGAAGAGCAAATGGATTATGTTTAGGTTTACCCACCCGATGCGGTTCACATGGATCACGAAATGTCTGGAGATTGTACAGATCTGTCTATGTAGTAAGCTGAGCTTGATAAATACTACTACCATTCCCCAAACAAACGCAACTTAAGCTTGCCACGGGATCTCAAAGAAACTGTTACAACGTGTATAATTTTCGACTGAATAGGCTCAGAGCTTCCGATGACTCGCAGCGCATAATAATAACGAATTAAAGTAAATGTGTCAACAAAAAAAAACTGTCAGTGCCAAGTATCAAAGCGTAGCTGTCGCGATGTTCCAGGCAAAACTTGCCAGCATGATCCCCATACAGGCGAATGCAACCAGCACAATCACCAGAGCCTCAGTAGGACTGCGCTTCTTTAAAGCATCCACCACCACCGCCAAAAGCGCAGCACTTGCCAAGCTGAGACTACTGGCATGAGCAGCGCTTCCTTCCTCGTTGCCGGATAGCGCCTCAGTTTCATCCGCTTCGTCGTCCTCAACGTCCAAAATACACTGTGAAACATCAACAGAGTCTTCCTCTGCTTCTGCAACAGTAGACTTGCTGCTCTCATCTTCATACTGACGCTGCAATTGAGCAACTTTCATTTCAAGCTCTTCAATACGCAGAGAAGACTCCAATTCCCGAGTCTTGGCGATCTCCAGAGCGTCATCAAGAGTTTCACAGGTCGGACAAGCAGCATCTGCTATCAGGATGGGAGATCCAGTCGGCGAGTCGAATTGGCTGTCAACATCCGTGTCTTCATCGGATGGGTCCAACTCCAAAACCTGGTTGTCCGAGTCTATCGGGGAGTTGGCTCCTTCCAGTCCAGTCACTTCCGGTTGTCTGTCCTCTCGACTTTTCTCGGAAACTGGAGCTATTACCACTGAAGAAGTCCAACCGGGGGCAGCAGCAGCAGCTTCCAGAGAGATAATACGCATACGTAACCGAGCGGCATGTTCCTCCATCGCGTCCATCTCATCACGACTCGCAGAGGCCAAAGCCTCTAATTGCTGCCTTAACACCTGGTTCTCGCGTGCTAGCTCCATCAATGCACGGGAGCGTTGGTCCACGACTTCATTAACTGACGCGTTCACCTTGATCCGCTTCGCTCGGCTAGCAAACTTGAGCGTACTGCGAGTATCCTCAATGTAGGTAGGTGCAGGTGATGCACAGCACACAAAGAGTACGCGCGCAGCACCACTCAGTGACGGCTGTAAAATACGTGTGAGTTTGCTGTCACGGAAGTTGATGTGGTCCTGATTGACCTTGCTGCTGCCGAGCGCCACCACAACTCTCGAGAGTGCCAACAGGCTTCTGTTAATGTTACCACTCTCTGTTGTGAGGCGTTTGCCTCCCGAACTAACCGCACGAGCACTTTCTGACCCTGCTAAGTCAACAAAGTTCAGACATCCCACACGGACACGTTCCACATTATCATCCTCGGTTGGCACGGGTGACTCGAGGCGCGTCTTGGACTCGATAACCACTCTGAATATCGAGTGAGATCGACTACTGCGCTCGTTCATACGGGTAACGCCCACTGCCCGTTGCTTCTCACCATCTCGTAATGCCTGTAGCACTCCACGTGCATCTGTGACGACTCGCTCCGAGTTGTCCGTAAACACTCCAGTGACGGGATGTTCGCGAATATGCACAGTCGAGTCTCTCCTCTTGCCTGTTGAGGTCGTTCCAGTCGCTAGTAAGTCCTTAACTGTCTCATTATACACTTCCAAGTACGACACTCTCACAAGGTACTCGACATCGGAGCGTCGCGCCATCTCATCGAACAGATCCTTGACTGCCAACTGTACCAGTCCATCGCTGTCTTCGGGTCGTCTGTCCTCCTCGGTCTCCACTGTTTTCTCCTGTACCAGAGTCATTCTCCTGCTCCTCAGCCCTGTACCCTGCATAGTGTACGTCTTGCCACTACTGGTCTGTCCGTAGGCAAAAATGGACCCGTGGATTCCGTCCAGCGCCGAGCGAGCGATAGACCTCGCCAGTCCGTCATAGATGGCTCTAGTAGAGTGCTGAGCATCATACACTTCGTCAAAGGCGTAGACGCCTCTACGTCGAGCGTTCTGTCCTGATACGGGAGCTGCCTCGACTGTACCGGTCTCTGCGTGAACCGTCCAGGCGGACCGACTGCTCTTCTCCTTGGGCAGCAGAGGACGGAAGCGAACCGTGACACGCACAGTCTGCCGTCCATCACTTGCGTTTTGTTGCTGTAATACTTGCAAATCATCTACGTCCAGGAGCTCAGAGCCGTCCAAGTCACTGGGAGCGATACTGGAGGCCCGTTCCGACCACCGCACGTCGCTCTCGAAGCTGCCGCTGCGACTTCGACTGCTGCATTGGCTGTAGCTGTAGCTGAGACGCGAGGAACGCGGTGGACGCACCAGCGACATCAGGTCGCTGTCCCGACGCCGCATCAAGCTCCCAGAAGTCAGTAACACCACACAGAGACGATTTTGATGAGCTTGTGATGCCGGGGCGGAAGGAATTCGAAAGTCCGACGTAGCGTAGCGTAGGGACAATGATAGGGATGGCCTGATGGTAGCCAGAGAGAGCGATACATCGACACGTGCAAACGGCGAGGGTAGGTTAAGTACAAATACTTTTATGAAGTTTACAAGTGTTTAGAATTAATTTATATATTGTAAGTTGGAATAGTAAAGTGATGGAATAAAAAGTAGCTTTGTATTATGATTATCCAGTTTACTTTGTTGTAATGTACGTTAGTGATATGCAATACCGTGTGTACAGCTTCAACACGATCTGGGTGTAAATGTCGTGTCTGCTTTGTCACGCCGGGTGCGTGTGGACGAATCGTCGCTCCAGAAGTGCGGCAGGAAGCGCAGTCGCTCGCTATGTCGAGAGTTGAAGCGGTCTCCAATTCTAGTGGACACCACCTCGTGCATTTGCAGTGAAATGCCCCATTCCGGCTGCTCAAAGTTTTTCGGGAACGGCTGCACTTTGAACTTCTCCTCAGCCGTTCCACCGCTTCCAACACTTGACGATGTCTGAAGCAGTTCGTCCTTGTAAACAGCGAGAGCCGATTCGCTCATGACGATCTGTCCTCCTTGCCCCATCTCGCTCATCTCGCGCGCCATCATTTCGCTGAGCCCCAGATAGGTCATCTTGCCCGTGGTCGGGTGTCTCGAGCACACCAACCGCTCGTCCCCGTCGTGGATTGCCATGCGCACTCGAAGTCCGTTGAAAAGCAGTCGCGTCCAGATATCGTACACTCGCGCTGCGTTGTCGTATTTAAGCAATTCAGTCGGCCAAGACGCCTTCAACAACTTCTCTTGTACGCTGACACACCAGCCGATGGCGTCACGGACACAATGGAACGCTAGCTGAAAGGAATCACCCGCCGTCGTGATCTCGTAGCCTCGGAAACGAGGCAGTTGTTGACGTAACAAGTCGTCGTGAATCGATTGCGCATCGGCCATTGCCTGCGAGTTGCCGGACCATAGGCGACTGGAGCCTTCAATATCGGTGACTACGAAGATTGGTCGACGGGTAGGAGCCTCCACGATCACGTCCAGTGTATCTAGACCCTGTTCGTCTTGGAAGTACCCGCCTTCCAGAAGCTGTTCATATACAGAGGAGGACATTAGAGGCCGTAGAGCACGATAGCAGCACGTGACGCTGATGCCGATAGCGAAGGCTGTGCCTGCACCGGACAAGTAATAGAGGATCTGAGTCAACCCGACCCATTCCATGCTGAGGTCGTCAATAAGGCGAGCCAGTACTTCCACTACACAGGACGGGAATACCAGCACACAGTACACGATAACAAACGTCTTGATGCGTTGGTGAAGTAGTAATGACGCTGGGTCCACAGCACTTCTAGCACGTTTTTGACGTGAGATCCATATTGCAGCGTACAAAGGGTATAGCACAGATACCCAAACACAAACCAGTTCGAACCAGAAGGCAACAGTTTGCAGCGTTTTCGAATCGTCGGGTGGTAGGAACGCTGATATAGCCATCAAAATTGCAAAAACCACCGCCATGAAGGACGCACGGAAGCAGTACTGACGAATAATAGCACGTTCACGCTTGAATCCACGATCCATGGACTTGATGATGAGGCGCTTCATCTCGTAAGCCAACGTCGTGATGAAAAACGTCGTACACAGTAGCGCACAGTCACCGATTAACGTGATAGTGACAGCAACAGCCTTGAATTGCTTCCCGTCGGAATAGATGGCACGCGCCCCCATTAATTCTCCATCGTCAAGTGCGTCTAGAGTGTCCCGCAGTCCGTCGAAATTAGTGAGTACACCCACGTAGAGTAAAAGTCGAGCGAGCGAGTAGATGAAGTACAGGCGGCACACCGAGTACGTGATGTACTGAACGGCCGAGTCGCCTACCTTAATATGCTTGAAAGACAGGAGCAACGTGGTGCCCGTCGTCGCTGTAGCCACCGCCAGCACGATCACGTACGTCAGAGTCCAGTCGTAGTGAGTCGAATCATCCATTCACGATGCGGGACAGAGTCGCCACGCACGGCGTGTTCGCTGAAGGCAGCAGGTGTGTCCAGTAGCGGTTGGAAATGTACCTACGGGCGTCACAGGCGTCGGCCGAGTGGTTCAACGCTGGTTGCCAATCAAGGAATAACGGAGACTTTCCTCGCACCATCGCCAATTGAGCTCCGCGCTGAGTTTGCGCAGCAGCTGGCTAGAGACAGGGTCTATCCAGTGTAGGTGCGCAACCAATGTTGCTGTACTGCACAGTCAACTGCCACACCAGGTGCCTCTGTATCGTTACTCGTGACGCTGGGTTGAGGATCGTTGGCCGAGAAAACAGAAAGGCAAATCGTATTTTTTGCTGCATGCGGTTGGGTCTGTGCGGCATGAAAGGAAAAGTAAAGTTGTGCTTCGTCCGTGACTGAGTCGAAGTTTGATGAAGAGTGAAGTCACCAGTCATGATGAAGTCCCGGCACAGCGACGATCGCTCGATTATCCATGAGCCACTAAATCAGCTAGATGACGAATGAACTTTGCCTTGTATAACATCATGGTGGACACGAGCAAGGATGGTAAGGAACCCAAATAAATACAACTACAGTAAAAAAAAAAAAAAAATACTGAGATAGGAGGAATATTGCGATTGAGTCGGTACTGTCAGTGACATCGCGGTTTTCATACCGGTGCAAATATGCCACCCAGAAGAATGGGCCGGTACTGTCAGTACATACTGGTTACGTACCGGTGCAAACATACCTCTAAATTCGGTACTTTCCGTACAAACCGGTTTCTTACCGATGCAAAAATGCCCCCATAAAGCATAATTCGTAAGCGTCGGTTAAAATACCGACTGTACAGTTTATCTGATGGATTGATTTCTTGTGAACACTTGTCAACTTCACGGTGGCCTAATTGACATCACTGAGAAACGAAAAGATCATGCCAATACTCCAGAATCATTTAGTTTACACCTATCACATTCGTATTTCAGTAAGACTCTCGACCAACCAGGTGTAAGGTGCAGGATTTCTTTCAGAATAATTTAGTTTACATCTATCACATTCGTATTTCAGAAAGACTAAGGTGCAGGATTTCTTTGTGCTAGAAGTCAGCAGTAGAAGCAAATGATCCGGCTAGACAATGGATAGAGTGCTTGAACAAATGTAAGTGTCCTAAAATGCAGGGCCATTATTTTGTGATTTAAAGGGCTTTATTGAAAGATTGTCGTAAATACAGCCTCCCCTGTAGCCAGATATCGTCGCCCGCTAATTGCGTTACCGTAATTCATTATTCTGTCGCTCGTGTGGCTCGCTAGTAAAAAAAAAAAAAAAAAAAAAAAAAGCCCGCTTCTTAGAACTCTTCAATCTTATGAAGTTCAGACCTGAGGACAACAACTGCAGCCTCTATCATCTAATGATTCAATACATGCATATCGGTGGAGGGTTTGCGACGCTCAGCAGGGGTTACGAATGCCCTATGGAACTCGGGTGAGGCTTTGTATTGAAACTTCGTATTCAGCGGCCGTATTATTCAATTTTATACAAAATCAAGTTATGTCTGCCCCATTGTTTTGAGGGTTACCTTTCCTATCTGCCTCAGCGAAGCCCTAGTTTTCTGAGTTTCCGTACATAATTTATTTACGGACTCATCTTACGCATTTACGGATGTGATGTTTACAACACCTATTCCAGGTGCACATGTAACTCACGAAGTGTAAGCGGAAGAACTAAAAAAAATTCGCGAAGTACACAAGTAAATAATCCAACTTCATGAAAATGATATTATTAATAGCAAAAGCACCAATTGCTTTGTCAGGCGCCCAAATTAGGCGCCTTCCAATAAGTGTTTAATGAGACACTACTCGTCGTACAAGTTCACATTACCCAATCGCTGCTGGATGCTCTTCTTCATGGTACCACCAAAGGAGACAGTACTCTCTTGTAATTCTTGCAGTGGGTCAGCTGAGAGATTGCTTTCGCCGCCTCGGATCTTGAAGCAAACCCACCGAGTAGCCACAACCAGGAGTTCTTTATTATCTGAATCTTTCGCTTTGTCCTTGAATGAACGTATCATGAACACAGAAGTCGCGTCGCGTCGAACCCTTTCCTCCGGTTTGTAGGGATACAGCTCATCCGAATCGACAAAGTCTGTTACAATCACTCCACAGCTTTCATCTTGGTCATCTTTTGCCTCCTTAAACTCCGCAAACATGACTGAATTGGACTCCACCACGGTTCCCAGCGTAGTCGAAGTCATCAAACGCATCTGTGAGATATCTCGTTTGTCTGTGTCATTGTTTTCTCGGATAGTAATGCCGCCGAACATCTCGGAAATGATGATTTCAGCGTTCTGAGATACGTCGATGAAAGCGTCGAAGACTTCCCTAGCGCTAGCTCCCTTAACGATCATGTTTTCAAAATTCACTTGGCAAAAGGTGTCACTGTGGTTTCGTTCTTCTTGGGTGTACGAAGACCTGGGGTCCAGCCCTTGGCTTCGCGTCGTGATAAATCGCTTCGCCTCTTGCAACTTTTTGCCTTTGAGTGCTGCCAGTACGTTGTGGCGTTCAGTTGGGTCTTTTCCCAACCGAATCATAGTTTGCGCTGGATGCAATGAGTCAACATTTTGTTGCTGAGAGAATGTTAGCGATTTCCCACTTCAACAACGTCACAGGGCAGTTATCTTACCGAGTGTCTGGCAAGCATTGCCTGCATTTTCGCGAGCTCCAAATGCTGCTGCTGAATGAACTCTTGCAGCACTGCATTCCCCGCTGCCACTCGCTCATTGCACTTGGCAGCTTCTCCATGCTCCACTAGTACTCGAAACTTGAGCTCATCAAGCTGTTTCTGCAGCTCTTCGGCTTGTGCTGTGAGCTCCACCTTTTGTTCTCGCCGCACATCATACGTAGTTTTACGCTTCTTTCCTGAGTTGGAAATTTCCTTGTTGCTTCGCTTACGACTGGCTGGTACGACATCTAAATCGTGTTGCAGCGGGAGTTGGTAACCCTTGCCCAAAAGCGTGGTAGTGTCTTCACCGGACGGCTCGGGTAGGTGGATACTGGTTTCCCAAAGCAAGGAATCGTTAAACGAAGGTTGTGGTGGCATGAAGTTTTGCTATCCAGTAGTGACGTTACCTGAGTCGCTGGAGGGATATGGCACGCGTACGGACACGTGCAGACAACATGACTAACGGTGAACAGAATTGCGTTGAAGATCTTGATCGAGATTGGCAATCTGACTAGTTACTGTAATCATGTACATGTAAATGCATCACTACCATATTATTCAGTAGGGTTAGCACGAATCAAATTACTAAAGTGTGACTTGATTATACAGCTTATATCATCAGGTATTAATAGATTCTGCATATCCTATCTCGTTCGGTTGCCTAATCGGCCACTAATGAGAGGAGTTACTGGTTGTTTTGGTGCCTTCGGCATAGCGGGTGAAACTTGAAATGAGCACGCTAGGCGGCAGATCAACCGCATGAGCTAAGCATCGAGGAGTAAGCAGAAATATCGATTGCGATTTTCCAGTGTATTAATAATAGTTATCAGCTTAGCATCAGGGTTCCACCAAATTGGAAATATGGACGTGCAACGATCAAATTTTCAGCAACTCAATATTATGATTCTCAGTTGATAAGTAGCCTTAGCTGCGTCGTCAGTTTTACTAATACTTTCTCGGTGTTTGCTCGACTTTGCCGTATATTTCTCTGTTCGGTGATCATTTTCGTTGAGAAATCTTTGCAATATAGCGTCTATTACCTATCTAACATGTAAACACGCCGTGCTACGATAACTGAGCATTACTAAGCTAATGACATATAGGATACATACATGTGCCTTAAAATACTTTAAACGTGAGCCAATATTTTGATATAGTGTACAAGATGCACTAAGAAAAATGTTTTTTTTAATTATTAAAATAATCAAGTATAATAAAATAGGACTGTAATTTCTTCTGCCTGGTAATCACAAATGGTGTTGACCATTCCTAATCAAAGAAAACTATCTTTGGATTGATTGTGTTGATTTGAAAAATTCAAACTACAAACAGTCAATCCGTTTCTTCCATTAAGTTAATGGAAAAGCGGATTGAAGATACAAGTTGACGGTCAAGCGGCCCGCACGAACGGTGAAGCAATGTACAGCGGCTATCGTCTCCTTTCTGTCTTCTAACATGCAAGTTATTTTTATTGGCCAGGGAAGAGTTCACTCTTTATTGTTAACACACCAAAGAAGACAGCAAACTGTTGCATCGACAGTCCATTTGGGTTGCGCCATCAATGATCCTGTAATCTACATAAAACGGTTTTACAATAGATGACCACTGAACCAACTGTACAGTACGTTAAAAGTACGTTATCTGGCTTTTGCATTTGCGCAACATGATAGAATCAGAATTTTACTTTGTCATCCGCGGATTCTCTTCGTTGGACTCGAAAGAGTTGCGTCTTATGTCAAGCCACGTTGCTTGTACTGCTTCAATGCGCATGCATTGCGCCGGTCCTGCAACAACCATTCCAAGCTGAACGGCACAGTACTTTGAGTACATTTCGCGCACACCTTGATTTTTTCGCGCTCAACTTGGATGCTGTCCAATAGTTTCTGCCACTCCAACCATCGGCATTGTTCTTTACCATATCCAGCACTGCTCCCCTTGACTTGGTCACGCTTGGATTCGATCACGAGACAGAACGCAAACAGTCCTACCGTCCAAACCTGTAGCACAGTACCAACCATTAAGCGCTTGATTAAAATTTCTACACGTTCTTTAGAATTGCACGTACCTGTTCTTTCATTCCCTCATACGTTAATTTAGACCGATTTCGAGGCTCTCTGGTCTTGGTGCAGGCAGAGTCCAAACCCAGCTTGAGATTGTGATGAATGCCCTTCGTCATCTTCTTCAAAACCCGCAGCATACAATTATGAAAGAAGTTCATATCACGGTTAACGAAAGGCAACACGTCGATGAGAATCGTGAACCTATGCGCTGCCACGAGTAGCATCTGAAACAGGTTGACACGAATGGAGTCATCCGATAGCAACTCGGGGTCAAAATACAGCGCATGCCATCGCTGTCGAATCGGAGAGATCACTTTGTCCACAAAAATATCCTGTGCCGTCTTCGTCTCGTTAAACGGGATCGAGCTTTGCAATAACGAGCTGCTTAGTCTACAACAACATTAAACTGTTAGTACATCAACTGCAACGTCATATACCGACCCAACCGAACGTACTTTTCGTAGTTGACGTAGACCTGAAGATCTTTCGGGTCGATCAACATGCCACACCACGATATGAATCCACTTGGCGTTTGTTCACTTCTACTATCGACTTCAAAATTTGCTTGACTTTTCGTAACATTTACGCAACATCCATACTCCTCATTGCCCTCATGCATCACTTCGAAAAACCTCCTCGCTCTCTTGAGATCCGTCGTTATGAACATGAAATCATCGATATATCGAAGCAATTCCTCGTGTTGACAACAGGAAACCGGTACGATAGCTGGGTCGCACACCTCTGGCAAACGTTTGCGAAGTACTCGCCGCTCAAAATGAGCATAGTACATGTTGCACAGCGTCGTGGAGAGCACGGAACCTTGCGGTATTCCACATCGCTGAACGTACTCGTGGCCTTCCATCTGAACGACATTCGAGGATAAATGCTCCTTTAACAACTGGAGCGCCTTGGTTTTGGTCAGGTAGTCATAGAGAACCCCGTCTACTAACAGTGAGTTCTTCTTCTTGGACTGAGCTGCAAGTTCATCGAAACCCAGTAGCTCACCAGACGGACAGGCTGGACGCTCTAGCTTAAAGAAGAACGAAGACGCCGGTAAGGATTCATTACTATCTGTTGAAGACGAGACCGGGGCGACTTGGTGTCCAACCCAATGCTTCCGGATCAGATATTCATCCTCTTTCATCGCCTTCTTGAGTATCTGATAAAGTTTTCGAGGTCGAATCGTATCAAAGCAGCGTTCGACGTCCACAGTCACGCAGTAAGCCATTGGGGTGTCACCACATACACGTCGCCGCTCTGCACAGCAAGGACATTGCGAGATCTGGAGGAAAAATGGCTTGAGTCGCTTGTAAATCTCGTCGATGTTTCGAACTGAAGCTCCAAGAAGCTTTGGCTGTCGCTCCATCTCAAAAATCAGGACTCGATGAACAGCTTCCATGGATCTGTTCACTGAGACTTTGGTTGGATCAGTAGCTGTGGATAAATTCATCAGCGGACGAATTCCATTAGGTTTTGGTAGCAATCGCATTCGAGAGGTAGCCAATTGACGTTCGCTTGGCAAGGTTTCAATGCTGGCAGGTTGTAGGAGTCCTCCTTCCAAGTCGGAGAGAGCAAGCGCACTGCATGGCACAATTGAGTATTAGAACGAAGTAGTACACAACTCGATAGTAAAATGTTTTGGTACCTGATCACATTCCACACTGGTCGCTGGTAAAATGCTATTTCGTTCGCCAGTCCCTCAGCCTCAGTAATATAAAGCAAGTTTCGCAACAATGGGAAGACCAGCGACGATATCATCCACCACAGTAAATCCTGCAAGAGCTCAAGACACTTGACGCGTTCGTTTGGCGGGCTAAATTCAAAACACGAACATGTTGATAAGCGGTATTAATATGAAGGTTGAATCTGAACGACATACCAGTATTTTCCTTTGTGTTGAACATTCATCCACTTCACCTTCGTCACCTGGAACTCGTCTGCACACTACACAAGAGACACAGTAAGTATATTGCCATCCCTGGTTATCAGCAAGTACAGGCGCTTACCTTTTTCAGCGAAAAGACATCGAACTTCCGCGAAAAAATGAGTTTTCGCAGTAGTATCTTCACGCACTTCCAGTTCTTGGTGTCGCTATCGCCCCACATTTCTTTCGGTACAACTTGAACGATAAACTTCCGGATCAGCCGATAAATTTTCTTCTTTGGAGTCGCAAACGCCAGCAACTTCTTGATGTCCTCCTTGTGCTGCTGCAACTTTGTCAGATCTGACACTTCATTGAAATGTTGCTGACTGGTATCGTTTTTGTGTTTCTTTCCATTATGAACAGCCTCGTCCGGACTTTTCGAAGAGCTCACCGATACATGTGATAGCATTTCAATTGCTTCTTCTCTTCGCTTGCGTTTTCGCTCAGAGCTTGACGCCACACCGTCACTTTGACTCAGATATCCATCTTCCAGTGACTTGCGCAGTATCGGAAGGATCATCGTTTGCGACGATGTTTTTACATCAGCAGCTCTCTCCGTGATTTTCCGCTTGATATCCGGGTTATCTGCCATAAACTTGCGGAAATCAGCGTTCACCGGGACGATCTTCTTGGCCAGCTCTTCGACTTGACAGGCTTTGAACCTCGACACCATAGTCTGTATAGTCGGAATCAGATTAATCAAACGCTTCGACAATCGCTTTTGGCCTGCAGTATCGGGAAAAATCGACCGAAGGACTCGTGAAGCTTCAGTTCTGCTGATCGGGTCTCCTGTCTTGGACGCCTTCACCAGGAAATGGGAGCTCGCAAACACTCGATCTCTCCGAAAAGAACGCGCATACATCACGTGGTTGATCGACACGTTTCGCTTCGTAGTATCGACCGAATCGCTCATCGTCTGGCGCTTTTGCTGACGCAAACTCTTCCCAGTAAGCTAGTTCCAACCAAAGCATCAGTACCGATTAACACCTTCGTTTCAAAGGTTTCCTGCCTTAATACCTGTATGAACGAGTCTGGATTCTCCTTTAATTGCACAAAAATGGTATAATTCAGTAGTAAATGCGTCACGAGGTCATCCCCCATTAGCTCGTGTAAGGACCCCCACAAAGGTTTCTTCAACGCAGCCACCAGTGTATTCGGGTAGTAGCATACAATCCCGTTCGACTGCGTCACTCGATGACCTGCAGCCCCCGGAGTCGCCTCTCGATACCCAAGCGTCAGAATGTTTGCGTCCTCCCAATTCATCGCTCTCTTCCGTGCTAGAAGCCGCTCAATGACATGGTGCACCAATTCCGTCTACAAACCACGAAAAAAAAAGTTAATTACTTTAAAACCTCTACCTTTTGACTAGTTTTTCCAATTATCTACATGTGAGATGCTCGTTCCACAGCTCCAGGGAGAGCGGGGCAGCACATCTACTCCTGTAGTGTGAGACTGGATGAGGAATGTATGGTCCAAGGCGAAGACTACATCCTGGTTTGTCACTTTGGAGAGGTTTTGCTCGAGAGTGAGGTCTCCATTGGCGATGCGCTCCTCAGCAGCCCTTTAGCCAGCCAGATGGTATGATGGTAAGAGTGTAGAAGCTGTAGCTGCAGGCATAAGGCTTTCTTACCTCCGCAGGAATGAGCGCAGCGTCGACGCCTTCGCAAGCAGCGCCTCCATCCTCAAGATGGGTACATTGATGTATCGCACATTGTGTTTCATCTAACTTTTTCGGTGTGGTTCACAAGAAATTCAAATTATGTAATTATAGAGAAGTGAACATCTCGCAATTATAGAGGTTTACATTTTTGGTGAGCACCGTGTATTCATGCAGTCTACATTCGAGAAGCACTTGCAACATTGAGTTGGGGCTCCTCTCTGAATGGCTCGAGCTGTTGCAGGTTGTCCAAAATATTCTGCGCCGATTCTGCCGGTTTCTCCAGGACCATTGCGTGGGACGAATTGGCAATGGGTTTCTCCAGTGTGTAGATGCTCGGCCACTTTTCACTGAGCTCTTGAAAGACGGGGGGTTGGAACATCTTGGTGCGACTGCCATAGTGGAAGAAGATCTGGCACTTCGGCTTTGCGAGCTGCTGGTCGTTCATGTGCAGAAGCTTGTGGCAGTAAAGCGAGGCCTCGATGGGCGTACTGCAAGCCAGTACAGTCTTTCCCGTCTTCTCGTCTTCCACGAGGGCTCCTTTCATATAAGCGTCCAGCGACTCGCGGTCCCAATTCGCAAAATTCTTGAAATTACGCAGATGCTCCTCCGCTGCAGCTCGCGTGGGCCTGCACAGAATTATTTGTTAGCAAGGGAGGTCACAAAAATACTCATACCTACATATAATTACCACGAAGATTCTCGCTGCAATGTGATAGACACGAGGAAAGTAGTGACGATGTCGGAGTTCAGGTTGCCATACACCGGTTCGAACAAGATGAGACCATCAAAGGTGCCCGGGTACTGTGCCTCGGTGTTCCACATGGCTGAAGCTCCCATCGAGTGGCCAATACCGATCAAAGGAGTATCGACGCTCTTGCTCTTCAACGTACGAGCTTGTTGCAACACCTCTGCAGAGGTCCAAGCAGTCAGGTCGGATGCTGGGTGGTATACTCTCGGCCTAGCAGGGTTGTCCAGGTCGATTTTAGCCTCCACCGACTCGTCCCGATTGCTGCCGTGATACTTGAAGTCGAAGCTCTCGAACTTCGTGTCGACAGTCTGCAGAAGAGAGGAGTTCTTCAAGCGACGCACAATGGGCTCCCACGTTTCCTTGCAGAAGCCGCCGCCATGGGCAAACAGCAACGTCGCAGCCTTGGACATTGTAGCAAGTGTGTTGGAGATAGGCAAATCGATTATGATGGTCCGATGCTGAGTTGGAGAGATTTGGGCGTGTTGAGTAAACGGCTCATGATGTGGATAATCAGAAACGCTGATTGTTACATTTGCGAAGTTAGGAATGTTACGTGAGACAATGGCGTTCGAGTCTAAAACCACTCTATAGACGCGAGTACGCGGCATTGCGGTATGGTTTAAGCTCTCTCAAACTCTCTAATATTTTGTTCGCGACTGCGTCTGGTTTCTCCATGATCATGACATGCGAGCAGCGTGAAATGGGCTTCCCCACCGAATAGATGTGAGGCCACTTCTCATTCATCTCCTCGAATATCGACGGCAGGAACATCTTGGAGCGACTTCCACTGTGGAAGAAAACTTGGCACTTGACACGGGCGAGCTGCTCATCGGGGCAGAACATGAGTTTGTGGCAGTACAGCGAGGCCTCCATTGCAGGACTGCAGGCCAGTTCAACCCTCCCCGTTGACTTGTCTTCAACGAGGCCGCCTTTAATATAAGCCTCCAAGGACTCTCGATCCCAAGCAGTGAAGTTCTTGAAACTGCGAAGATGATTTTCCGCTGCCTCCCGTGTTGGCCTAGAGTAAAGAAATCAATACAAAGCCCCTAGTGTCCGACCGAAATAGTCCTTACCATGAAGATTGACGCTGCAGCGTGATCGATACCAGGAAGTCTGTGACTGGGTCAACGTTCATATCCCCAAAGACTGGTTCAAACAGAACGAGTCCGTCAAAAGTGCCAGGCTGGTGTATCTCCGTGTTCCAGAGTGCACAAGCACCCATCGAGTGGCCGACTCCGATCAAAGCTCGCTCTGGGTGTGTGCTTTTGAGAGCACGCACTCGCTGTAGCATCTCCGCCGTGGTCCAAGTTGTCAAATCGCCTGCAGAATGGTACACTCGCGGAGACGTGGGGTCAGAGAGGTCCATTCGAGGCGTCTCGGACTCGTCTCGGTTGCTACCGTGATATTTGAAATCGAAGCTGATGTATTCAGTCTGCACTGCAGCATTTTGCAGTAGCGGAGACTCTCGTAGTCGGCGCGTAATGGGCTCCCAGATCTCCTTACAAAAGCCTGCACCATGCGCGAACAAGAGCGTGACTGTCTTCGCCATTTTGACCTGAGATAAGTGGTGTAATGCTGGTCGTCGAAGGCTGATTAAGTTATGATGATCGAATGTGTGCTAGCATTGCTAGCCTAGCAAGCTGGACTCCTCGTGCTGCTAACAGGTGCTAGGGCTTCGCAGAGCGACACAGATCGATTTGACTGCATTCGGTGAGCACTTGTGCACGCACTGCAACAAGTGAATACCATGGTAAAGTTGGCAGGTATCATATGTGTGACTAAACCGTTTACGGTTTGTTCACACTTGTCAGAGTGGTCATCCAGGATTTGGATTGTTCGACAAGATTGTTGGCTTGTAGCTTCAAGTGAAGGTTTCACGTTTCACCATGTTGAAGGTGAACAATCTTCCGAAAGTTGATTCACGCGTCACCACATGACCTCTGCTGGCTAGGACAGCGCCTCTGCGGTAACCACAGCAGGTTTGAACGCATTGGTTTCATTCACTCTACGATTTACCACGTGAATTCAAGGCCAACAAGGACGTTCATCGCCATGGTGTCTGAAAACAAGCCTGGCCTTGAGTCAGGCGCCGCTCTCATGGCCCATGGCCCTCACGCATTGCACGACCATATCGCGACAAGATTCGAGGCTGCAATGGGGCGCTCGCTGCCTCAAACGGAAATACGCTTCAGCAACCTGTCCATCTCGGCTGACATCGTCGTGGCAGATGACGACACGACCCACGAACTACCAACACTCTGGAACTCGATCAAGAAGAAAACTACAGCCTTCTCATCGAAGAAGAACGTTGTCCGCAAAGAGATTCTTAAGAATGTCAGTGGAGTCTTCAAGCCGGGCACCATCACGCTCGTTCTGGGCCAACCTGGATCTGGTAAGTCATCGTTGATGAAGATTCTAAGCGGTCGGTTCCCCAAGGACAAGAACGTCACGGTGGAAGGTGCCGTGACCTACAATGGTGAGCTGCTCGAGAACCTTTCGAAGCGTCTACCGCAGTTGGTGTCCTACGTCCCCCAACGCGATAAGCACTTCCCTTTGCTGACCGTGAAGGAGACGCTGGAGTTCGCTCATGAGTTCGCTGGTAAGAAGTTGATTCACGAAGGAGAACAACGGCTTACCAAGGGCTCGGTTGAGGAAAACATGAATGCTTTGAACGTCTCGAAAGCCCTTTCTGATCACTACCCGGATGTTGTTATCCGTCAACTCGGTCTCGAGAACTGCCAGGACACGATTGTCGGGGATGTGATGCATCGCGGTGTGTCGGGTGGAGAGCGCAAGCGAGTCACGACTGGAGAAATGGAGTTCGGAACAAAGACTGTGGTCTTGATGGACGAGATCAGTACCGGTTTGGACAGTGCTGCCACGTTCGACATCATCAACATGCAGCGTAGTGTGGCTACCAAGTTGAACAAGACAGTCGTGATCGCGCTGCTCCAGCCTGCTCCCGAGGTCTTTGATCTCTTTGACGACGTGCTGATCCTGAACGAAGGTGAAGTGATGTATCATGGGCCTCGAGAGGAAGTGGAGAGCTACTTCGCGTCGATGGGGTTTGTTCGACCTCCTGGACGGGACCTGGCCGACTACTTGCTGGATCTTGGAACCAAGCAGCAACGTCAATACCAGCAATCATTACCCGTTGGAGTAACCACCTTCCCACTTATACCCAGCGAGTTTGGCAGCATTTTCCGACAGTCGAGAGTTCACCAGAACATGCTGCGTAAAATGGAGGCACCTCACAGACAAGAACTACTGGACACCAAGGCTGAGGATATGGATTCAGTCCCGGAATTCCAACAATCTTTCTGGGAGAACACAGCCACACTTATGCGCAGACAAGCGATGCTGACCGTAAGGAACACAGCCTTTCTTCGTGGCCGAGCAATCATTATCATCGTCATGGGGCTGATCAATGCGTCCACGTTCTGGGACGTCGATCCGAAGAACGTCCAAGTGATGCTAGGAGTCTTGTTTCAGTCAATTCTCTTCTTGGCTCTTGGTCAGGCTTCCCAGATCCCAACGTTCATGGCAGCCCGAGACATTTTCTACAAGCAACGCGGTGCAAATTTCTACCGTTCATCGGCGTACGTGCTTTCCTGTTCCGTCGCCCAACTACCGTTTGCTGCGGGCGAGAGTTTGGTGTTTGGCACGTTGATCTATTGGCTCTGTGGCTTCGTGAGTTCTGCCGAGCATTTCGTTATCTTCATGGTTCTACTGATCCTGACGAACATGGCGTTTGCAGCCTGGTTCTTCTTCGTTACGGCTATTGCCAGAGACATCCACGTTTCGAAGCCTATTGCCATGATCTCGATCGTTTTCTTCATTGTTTTCGCTGGCTTCGTCGTCTCGAAAGACCAAATACCGGATTATTTCATCTGGATTTACTGGATCGACCCTATTTCGTGGTGTCTGCGGGCGATGGCAGTCAATCAGTATCGCTCAGCTACGTTCGATGTTTGTGTGTATGAAGGAACAGACTATTGCGCGCAGTTTGGGATGAATATGGGCGAGTACTACATGTCGTTATTCGAAGTTTCCTCCGAGAAATATTGGATCGCGTGTGGTGCTATCTTCATGGTTGTAGCGTACACGGCGTTTATGGGTCTTGGATTCATTGCACTCGAGTACAAGAGATACGAAAGTCCCGAGCACGTGGTGTTATCGAAGAAGGAGGCAGCAGATGACGGCAGCTATGCACTGTTGGCAACACCCAAGGCAGGATCAATCGTCAAGGACTCAGCAATTCTCGATGTTAAGGAGCAGGAGAAGAGTTTTATCCCGGTGACGCTGGCCTTTCAAGACTTGTGGTACTCGGTCAAATCGCCATCTAACCCGAAAGAATCGCTTGACTTGCTGAAAGGCATCAGTGGGTTTGCTTTGCCAGGCTCCATCACTGCACTTATGGGCTCTTCTGGTGCTGGAAAAACGACACTGATGGACGTGATTGCCGGTCGGAAGACGGAAGGGACCATCAACGGCAAGATCCTGCTTAACGGCTACGAAGCTACAGACCTGGCCATTCGACGATCAACGGGTTATTGCGAGCAAATGGACATTCATTCCGAAGCCGCTACGTTCCGAGAAGCTCTCACATTCAGCTCATTCCTTCGTCAATACAGCAGCGTTCCTGACAGCAAGAAATACGACTCGGTGAACGAGTGTCTGGACCTCTTGGATATGCACAACATCGCCGACCAAATAATTCGAGGCAGCTCAATGGAGCAGATGAAGCGCTTGACGATCGGAGTTGAGCTGGCTGCACAACCGAGTGTGATTTTCCTGGACGAGCCGACGAGTGGCTTGGATGCTCGCTCAGCCAAAATGATCATGGATGGCGTTCGTAAGGTGGCTGACAGCGGCCGTACTATCGTGTGTACGATCCACCAGCCGTCTACCGAAGTGTTTCTCTTGTTTGACAGTTTGTTGCTGCTTAAACGCGGTGGCGAGACGGTTTTCTTCGGTGATCTTGGTGAGAATTGCCAGCATTTGATCGACTACTTTGGGAGAATTCCGGGCACTCCGGAGCTGCTGGAGGGCTACAACCCCGCCACTTGGATGCTCGAATGTATCGGTGCTGGAGTAGGCAACAACGCAACGAATGATGTTGACTTTGTTCAGTATTTCAACGAGAGTGAAGAGAAGCGAGTTTTGGACTTAAATCTCAATAAGGAAGGCGTCGCATTCCCGTCTCCTGGTGTCTCCGAAATGACCTTCAGTCGTAAGCGTGCTGCCTCGTCATGGACTCAAGCTCGCTTCCTCATCACTCGCTTCATGCGGATTTACTGGCGTACACCATCGTACAACATCACACGGTTCATCATCGCGATTATTCTGAGTCTCCTGTTCGGATTGCTGTTCGTCGATGTAGACTACACGAGCTACCAGGGACTCAATGGAGGCGTGGGTATGATCTTCTCGGTTGCTCTGTTTAACGGTATCATCTCGTTCAACAGCGTTCTCCCCATTACGTCGGAGGAACGCGCTTCATTCTACCGAGAACGCGCGTCTCAAAGCTACAATGCTCTCTGGTATTTTGTGGGCTCTACGGTGGCTGAAATCCCCTATAGCTTCTCCAGCGCTCTACTCTTTATGGTCATTTGGTATCCGATGGCGGGTTTTACGGGATTTGGTACGGCTGTGTTCTTCTGGATCAACATGGGATTCTTTATCTTGGTGCAGATCTACATGGGGCAGTTCTTCGTGTACTTGTTGCCGAGTATTGAGGTCGCTGCGATCATGGGCGTATTACTGAACTCGATCTTCATCTTGTTCATGGGTTTTAATCCACCAGCGACGGAAATTCCGAGTGGCTACAAGTGGTTGTATGCTATTACCCCCCACACTTATAGCGTCGGCATCATGGGCGCTCTGGTGTTCAGCGACTGCGACAACATGCCGACGTGGGATGAAGCAACACAGCAGTACGTCGGTGGCGGATCTCAACTGAGTTGTCAGCCTGTGACGAGCACCCCAGTTAACATCGACCACATTACAGTCAAGGAATACGTCGAGACGGTCTTCAAACTCAAGCACGACGATATCTGGCGCAACTTTGGTATCGTTTTGGTCTTCATTGTAGTGTTCCGAATGCTCACTCTGCTTTCGCTGCGCTTCATCAACCACCAGAAGAGATAAAGTGCAGGTTTATACTCGCTATCTCAGTGAATTTTGTTTTTAATGATATCCGTTGGTGTTGCTCTTAGCTATCCGTTCCATGATGCATTTCTTTATAGTGTCGCCCCATGCCATGGAAACCTCTTGCAACTCGTTCAGACCATCCTTAGGGATATCTAGTTGTGTGTGTGCTAACTTGAGGCAAGTCCATCGCGTACCGACCACGACATCGTCAGGAGCTTGACGTATTAACACAGCGGTGATCGTATCTCGTCGGATCCTCTCCTCCGGTCGATAAGGATACAACTTGTCGTCGTCTACAAAGTCTGCAGCTATGATTCCGTAGCAGCCGTCGGATTCCTCAACGTACTCAGAGAAGATGACTGAGTTTGACTCCACAACAGCACCGTGTTTAGTCGAAGACACGAGACGTATTTGAGAAATATCCGCGGCTTCAAAGTCAGTATCCTCTCTGATGGTGATACTCCCAAAGAGCTCGGAGATCAAGATCTCGGCATTCTGCATGGACTGGATGATCGCATCGAACACAGCTCGGACGGTAGTGCCGCGAATGGGGGCGTTATCAACGCGTACAGCTGAGAATCCGCCGTCGAGCGATTCGAACTGGTTTTCCTGCGAGAATGTCGAATTGGTGTCGAGATCTTGGCCCCAAGTTGCCATAAATCGCTTGGCTTCACGTAGCTTTTGGTCCTTCATAGCCACCAAAGTGGTCCGACGTTCAGCGCGGTCAGTGCCGAGCCGAATTTTAATCTCTGTAGGTTGCAATTCCGATAGACTTTGCTGCTACAAGACCAAAGAGTTCACCACATAATTGGTAAATTGTGTTGAAGGTTAATCGATATTAGCAACGGAAATTCACTCACCATGCGAGACACAAGCATCGACTGTATGCCAGCAATCGTGACGTGTTGATTCTGAGCTCTTTCTTGCAGTACCATATTGGCGACTTCAGTTCGTTTGATGGTAGAATTCGCTTCACCCTGTTCAATGAGTACGCGGTGCTTGAGCAGCTCGAGTTGCTTCTCCAGTTTTGACAATTCTGCCAAAAGATCAGCTTTCTGCTGCTTGCGAATATCGTACGAGGTTCTGCGTTTCTTGGCTGGCCTCTTTCTTTTCTGGATGCTTCTCTTCGGGCGCTTGGCTGGTGCACACTCACTGTTTCGAGAGTCTTCGCTGCTCATGTCACTGCACTCGACCGTGTCTTGGCTAAGTAGTTCGAGCCATGACGATGCCGTTCCGAGGAGCGGATCGGTTGAAGTTCTGCTTCGTAGTTGCATTGATATCGTCGGAAGACGTGAAATGAAACCAGAAGTACAATCCTTGATTCACCACGCGATCAACAGCGACAAGCATTCTGAGGACTGCTGGTTACGATTTGAACGGCTCCATGGTCAACACAAATTGTGATTGTTCACATGACTAAAACCGATGGCTTCGTATTTAACGAGCATGCATCGATTTTGGTGGACGACTGTTGCTATGGCAATCGATAACTGTGCTTACTCTACATGACGCACATGTATGCTGGCCGTTCGGGTCCGCGCTCTCACTTCAGGTTTCGCCCAGTAAGCTTACGTCGAGAACATTCACTCATAGTCTACTGTTCCTTTTAACTACCTGCGTTTTTATCACTGATTAGCTCGAAAAAAGAGAAACTAATGACGCGCTGGCAATGAACAGTATTCATGCCGTGAATAACGAGATTGCGCGGGGTTTGCCTGGTGATCTAACGAAGAAGAGGTCTTCGTGATGAGACCACTACCCGATGGATCGTCAGTTAGTGTGGTGAGTCGTCACTGACTAAATAGTCAGACTACCAATCCCGAACAAGATCTCGAGCTAAGTTCGGTTCATTGTTAGTCATCCCAGCTGCAAGCGCACCTTATCCCTAAACAGCTCAAATAACGTCACATTCGATTAGCAACAAGCCAATGCCGCCGCGACCTTCGTTCACGCCCGCCATGCACGATTCCGCGGCATGGGAGACCAGTCTTCGCTCCTCTGAGTCGTCCGGTGGAGAAGCTGCCACTTTTTCGAGCGAGAGCTACCAAGTCTGGCTGCAGGACGACGCAGAGGCTCAAACTGCAGTGAAAGCCACTCGCAAGCGCAGCAAACAGGGGAGCTCCGGCTCGGACAAGAAGCGCAAAACCACTTATGATATTCGGCGAGAGCAGAAGGTGGAGCTGACGACACAAGTGGAGAGGCTACAGAAGCAACTCGACGAGCTTAAGTATCGAGTGCTGGTGGAGCAGGGAGAAGCTGCCAAATCCAATGAACGCGCGGCAGCGGGGAATGCTGTGCTGCATGAATTTATCCAGCAGCAACACTTGGAGCTCGCTAAAATGCAGGCAATGCTTGCCGGGCACCTGGTAAGTTAATGCTGTTTATTATATTTATTTTATTGTTTATTTTATTTTGGTGAGAAAGCTGACATTTTTTGTTCAGCAACAAAATGCAGACTCGCTGCATCCAGCCCAGACAATTATTCGGTTGGGAACAGATCCTATCGAACGTCACAACGTGCTGGTGGCACTTAAAGATAAAAAGCTGCGAGATGCGAAGCAATTCATCACAACGCGAAGCCTGGGGCTGGACCCCAGGTCTTCGTACAACCAAGAGGAACGGAATAACGGTGACAGCTTCTGTCAAATAATTTTTGAAAACCGAGCCATCAAAGGAGCCAACGCGAGGGAAATCTTCGACGCTTTTATTGATGTCTCTCAGAACGCCGAAATCATCATCTCCGAGCTGTTCGGTAGCATTACTATCCGAGAAAACAACGAAGCAGACACGCGGGATATCTCGCAGATGCGCTTCGTGACGTCAACTTCGCAGGGAACTTTAGTGGAGTCCAACACGGTCATGTTCACGGAGTTTGTAGAGGCCAAGGACGACCAAGATGAAAGCTGTGGAGTGATTGTGGCAGATTTTGTCGATTCGGATGAGCTTTACCCTTACAAACCAGAGGAAAGAGTTCGACGAGACACGACTACTGTATTCATGATTCGTTCATTCAAGGAAAAAGCAATAGATTCAGATGATGAAGAACTCCTGGTTGTGGCCACTCGATGGACATGCTCGAAGATCCGACGTAGCAAAAAGGATCTATCAGCTGATGCTTTGCAAGAATTGCAAGAGAGCACTGTTTCCTTTGGTGACACGATGAAGAAGTGCATTCAGCAACGGCTAGGGAAAGCGAACTTGTACGGCGTGAAAGGGTCGCAATAAATGGGAAGTTGATGTTTATGCTTCGAGCTATAAGGGTGGAGCTGGCGGCTACGGAAACACCAATCCTGGATATCTTTTTCTGAGACAATGAACAGATAACTGTAGGTTGAGCAAGACTCGGAAGTACGTTCTGTTTCTCACAACTCGAACTTGGCTAGAACAACCTATGAAACCTAACTGCACCAAGATGTTGCCTACATTAGTAAGTCGCTACTTCCAAAGAGCGTGAGTTGCGGAGTATTTCAGTCGCACATAACCCGTTAGCAAGATATTCATTTTCAGACGCTGTATACATGTAGAATTTGTGTTTTCCGAGCTCGCTATTGATGCTCTTCCAAAATCCCAACACGTTTTGCAGCAGAGCCGACCCATACGTGCAGTAAAAAGATAGTAAATGAAGCAAACAATGAAGTTGACATCGTAGGATTGCAGGTGTATAGTAAAAAGGCGATCACGCCTGCCGGATAAACGAATATCGTTTTTTTATAATGTTTTTTGTCAGGTCAGGCAATTAATTTTTATATTACATTTAAAAACAAAGCAAGTAATATTATTAATTGTCTTGAATTTTGTATTACGACCAGCTAAAATCTTTCTTGACAGAATTTATTGGTCGTAACTTGGATGTTGTATTACGACCAATAAATTCTGTCAAAGTACTTCAAAGTAGTATTTTTCCAAAAAAATGCTCTAAAACTACTAGCTGAGTACTACTATAGTAATCAGAATGTTGGTAAAAGAGTTGAGCCCCTTCTACATAGTCGAGAGTCGGGGGCCAAGCTGCAGAAAGAATGCTGCAGACAGAGCGTCATTTTGAAAAGCCCCGTGGGCCCCAGGATGGGGTGAAGGATGAAATGAAGACGCTGAAGCCGCGTAAGACGCAGTTGAAGCGCAGACAAACAGCATACGAGGCGCGCAAGGAAGTGAAACGGAGCTTGGTCGCGCAGGTGAAGGACATGCAAAACGAGCTGGACCAGCTCAAGTTCCGACTGCTTGTGGAGCAGGGAGAAGCGGATAAAGAGACTAAGCGAACAAAAGCAGATAATAAAATGCTGCGTGAGTTTGTTCACAGACAGCATTTGGTGCGTGCTGGAATGCATGCAGCGCTGACAAGCCACGCGGTAAGGGAGACACTACATATCCACTTGTTTAGATAGAGACTGACTGTGAGTTGTTATCCATTACCATAAGCAACGAAGTTTAAACACTTTGCAACCGGTTCAAAGCGTGATTTCGCTAGGAACAGACCAGGTGGCGCGATACAACACACTGATGGCGCTGAAGGAACGCCAATTGGACTACACTGAGCGATATCTTGCAGCTAGAAGTCACGGACTAAATCCTAGATCGACGTACTGTCAAGAGGAGCGCTTTGACTCACCTGAAGGGGCCTACTTTGTCCTGAGGTTTGAGATTTTGCCGATCCAAGGAGCTCACGTCAAGGAAGTGTTTGATACAATTCTCGGCTCAGTTCTGAATGCGGAGATAATTCTATCGGAGATGTTTGGCTGTGTTGCTATCCGCGAAGACAACGACTTTGAGACATCAGAGTTCTCACAGCTCCGACTGGTTACGGCGACTTCGGCTGGAACAACAGTGGAGTCAAACACGATCATGTTCTCGAGGTTTTCGGATGAAAGTAATGACGAATGTGGCCACGGAGTAATGGCCGCAGACTTTGTGGACTTTGACGCGCTATACCCTTATCGGACCGGTGAACGCGTCAGGAGAGATACAACCACGCTAGTCACGGCTCGTTCTCTTTATTCAAACGATTCCGAGTCGCCCGAAGTAGTTGTTACGCGCTGGTCGAGCTTGAAAGTCCACCGAGAACTCTCTCGAGATCCTGAAACGGAGATGGCGGAGAGTTCAGTGTGCTACGGGGATACCGCCCAAAAGTTTATTCAGCAACAGCTTGTTCACGCAAAAACGCAAACAATCCGCTAAGCAGACCACAAGACACGAAAGAACTTTGGTGGACGCATTCACTCCGCGGTAATAGCTTTCACCTACTGTACCAGCGTGCTTGACCTCGTTGCCCTCGCTCCTCGCACTGCTCGTAAATAAAGAACTGCCTCGCCCAACATCGGCGATACGGTAGTCGTCGTTAAAGCGTGCTTGCCTCCAATTGAAATGATTCATGTGCCGGTGATGACGGGAAGAGCCCATCAGCCAATGATTACCAACAACTTCAACGTGCTCTGTCCTGCGACAACTGTCTTTGCTTAAACAATCGGAGCACAAAACTTCGGACATCAGCTCCGGACAATAAATGGTACAATGTACCATAATCTTCGTAATCGGATTTTACTGGGTAAGGGTCGGACATGCCGACCGCGGACACACCCTTGATATCCACTTCTAAACCGGCAATCCACACACAAACATAGATATCGCCCCTCCCAACTGCATCGCCACCCCTCGTTTAACAGATCCGACCTCACCACGTCATTTGAGCTTTTGGATCGTCCAACGAACTCTAACTTACCATGCTTGCCTCCCGCCTCGCGTTCTCAGCCCGCCGCGCCGCTAGCACGCGCGCCATCTCGACGGTGACGCTCCCTGATCTGCCCTACGACTTTGGCGCCCTGGAGCCGTCCATCTCGGGCCAGATCATGGAGATCCACCACCAGAAGCACCACCAGACGTATGTGAACAACTACAACGCCACGCTCGAGCAGTACGCCGAGGCTGAGAGCAAGGGTGACCACGCTAAGCTGCTGACTCTGCTGCCGGCACTCAAGTTTAACGGTGGTGGCCACGTGAACCACTCCATCTTCTGGACCAACCTGGCCCCCAAGAACCAGGGCGGCGGCGGCGAACCCGAGGGCGAGCTGCGCAAGGCCATCGACCAGGAGTTCGGCAGCTTCGAGAACTTCAAGAAGACTATGGCCACCAAGTCGGCAGCTGTGCAGGGCTCCGGCTGGGGCTGGCTTGGCTACTCTCCCGAGACCAAGCGCGTGGGTGTTGTGACTTCGCCCAACCAGGACCCGTGCTCCACCACGGGCTATGTGCCGCTGCTGGGCATTGACGTGTGGGAGCACGCCTACTACTTGCAATACAAGAACGTGCGTCCGGACTACCTCAAGGCCATCTGGGAGGTTGTCAACTGGAAGAACGTCGAGGAGCGCTACCTCGTGGCCAAGAAGTAAACTGCTGCTCAGGTTCTGAAAGATCGGGAGCATGGAGTCGTGCTCTGTAGCTACATTGATGAAAAACAGTCAGCAAGATTGAGTTGCTGTGGCAGAACAGGGATATCTGTCGTCACGCAATGGATACTGCTATTAAATGATAATACTTTTCCAAAAATAACTATCATATTATCGGTATGACTCATACAATAGGCACTGTTGGTTCGAAGGAGTGACAGACACTCTGCCTGTGGTTCCTGGACTTGTTGTCGATGGTGTTGGGGGGAGTCCAGTTCCTCTAACCGGAGACAACGCTGATAAACTAATCACACAGGCAGCGAAATCTCGGTTTGGCCACAACTTCGACACGAAGATGGATGAGGGTGTTCGCAAGAGTTGGCAGCTCCAGCCTGACCAGCCTCAGTTCACAGTGGCAGATTGGAATCGACAAACTGACGAATGAAATCGCAGAACGGTTTGGTTACAGCTCGGTCCCGATCCGATGCAAAGTGTTCTGTAAAGATGCTGATTTTTGGAAAAGGTGGTCATTTTCTCAAGCACCAGGACACCGAGAAGAAGACGGGGTCGTGGCGACGTTGGTGGTTCAACTGCCCAGCACTCATAAAGGAGGTGCTTGGTAATTTATCGAGGAGAAGTAAGATACCGCCATGATTCCGGTAAAAGGAGGGCACTTGGGGTTTCTTGCCCCACTATCCAGTTCATTACGCTGACGCTAAACATGCTTTGGAGAAGGTGACGAAAGAATATCGACTTGTGCTCGGGTACTCGATTTACTTACCGCCGCGCATGCAGCATATGAAGAATAATACCGATAAGCTTTTGAGTGAAGAATTAGCTGAAACGATGAGTAAGATGGAACCTGAAGAAGAATCTTTCACACTGTTGCCATCACACAAGTATACGGATGAAAGGACTGGGCTCTGGTGCCTTGAAAGGTATCGATCGAGCGCACTTGAAGACGCAAATTTAGTTGTCTCTTTCGACATAAAGTTGCAGTTTTGCATTGCAGAAGTGAAGCATGAAATTCATTAACTTACTATGGAAATGACGGGTACGAGCCGTCAAGTTAGAAGGAAGGCCGACGGAAGAATTCGGTTACGTCACGGAATTGACAATGAAAATGAATTTCTTGAATCCGGGGCATGAAAACTATTACGAATTGTGGCGGATGCACGGCAGCAAGAACAGGAAGGATTCATGGGGAATGAAGGTCCCTTCATGGACACCACATATTCTCAGTATGCGGTCATTGCGTGGCCAGCAGCGAAGGCAGTGGAGAAGGCGTTCGAGCACATCAACACTGAAGCCGCGATCAAAGTTCTCCACGATAAGAAGCGACGTGATGCTGAATCGATAATTATGAAGGACGTGATTTATTTCAAGATGGTTCAGGATGCCATGACTCACGCCGCGAAATACCATGCGCAATAACCAAGTTGAATCTTCATTTACTATGAAAGCCCCCTTCAGAAGAAGATGGAACCGCTTTCGTGGCTATCACAAATACAACGTAGTGGTTTACAAAGAGCCAGATCCTGTTACTACAGTACAAGAAAGCGCTTGGTACACTGGCGGATCGCTACGGGGACACCTGCTAGCGCTGAATCCAAAATATAGTGTTAATGATGTATTGAAATGATCACGTTTTGGGGAAGTGACTTATTCGGGGCACTTTAATGCTGGCTGAGCCTGATTAAAAAGATGAGCACTTCTCGTAAGCTTTCGAGTAGCGTGTTCATCTTTTTTTTTATTATTAATTAATAATACGCAGCAGCTTTTTTAGGCTATATCTAGTTCTTAGTTCTGATGCATCTTCCCAATGATCTTTTGGTAATGAGGGCTGAGTAATCTGGTCGACGAAGTCGAGTCGTTTGTTATTTTGTTCGCCCCTGGAAAGCCGGAAAGTGCTAAAGAGATGGACTCTGACGTTAACTGAAGACAAAAAGAATACCTCAAGACGATCACGGGGAGCTTGAAAGTGCTACAAAGGCAATCCCACCCTACTTCGCCAGGAAGTATCTTGAGGGCATCATGAATGAAATTTTTATTTTCTTATCCTCTCGAATGGCTATGGTGAATTGAATCTGGCTGCGTTCATGAGCTGTTGTTCCATGCATTTCTGTGCAGTATCACCCCAGCACACGGAGCTTTCCATCAATTCAGTGTCCGGATTCTGAGAAACACCCAGGGAGCTGTTGTGGATTTTTAAATATGTCCAACGGGTAACAACAATAACTGGTGAGCCCCCATTGGTTTGCGGGAGTGCACGCACCATCACGATTGTTGTGGTATCTCGCCGCACACGTTCACTATCGCGATATGGATGCAATTCATCAAAGTCCACAAAGTCTTCAGCCATGATTCCATACTCTCCGTTCTCTCCTTCAGCCAGCTTCGAAAACACAGCAGTGTTCGACTCCACTGTTGCTCCGGATGATATCAACGAAACCAATCGAACTTGAGCGAATTCAGAGTTCTCGAAGTCGCTGTCTTCACGGATCGTAATGCTTCCAAACAACTCAGAGAGAAACATCTCAGGATTTAGCACAGTATTGAGGAGAGCGTCGAAGACAGCTTTGACACTAGCTCCATGGATCGGTGCGGTTTCAAATCGAACAATGCAGTTATCACCGCCAATAGTTTCGAAACGCTCCTCTTGACAGTACTTCATCCTATTCTCGATACCTTGGGTTCGCGCCACAAGATAACGCTCTGCCTCGTACACTTTTCGGTCCTTCAGAGCCATCAGGGTGTTGAACCGTTCCTGTCGGTCCATGCCTAAACGAATCACGCTCTGAGCCGGCATCTGAGCTCCTAAACTTCGGTGCTATACGCATTGATCCACAATATCAGAGTCAATACCACGGCAACTCTGAATTTCTATCGTCAACAACCCACCACGTGTCCCGTTAGTGCTGCTTGTGTGGTAGCGATCGTAACATGCTGTTCTTGGATATACTCGTGCAGCACCGCATTTTCCACCACAGTACGCTTGGTGTCTTTTTCGATATGTCCTTGCTTCACCAGCAGACGGAACTTGAGCTTGTCCAGTTTGTCCTGCATGGTATCCGCTTGCTCCATCAAAAGCCTCTTGCGCTCCTTGCGAATCGCATACGCAGTCTCTGCCTTGACTTGAGTTGGTTTTACTTTCTTGGTGTCATGTTTTGCATCACCGCACTTGCGGTTGACGTTATCGATACTTTTCAGCGGCATCAGTAGAGATGAGCCACGAAATCGGAAGAATGACGAGTGGGCGCACTCCAGAACGGGTAGGAACGACGCGGTACCAGCAGTTGGCAGTGACAGAAGACGGAAACTACGGGTATTAGTGTACATAACGATTTGCATTAATTTTAAAAGTGCAGAGAAACTTCACCTTCCCTGTCAGATGGGATCAACCCTACGATCTGCTGGCAGTGACGGAATACGTAAACTGTGACTCATACAAATTTCTTTATAAAAACCAAAACAATCACAAACAATGATGACCACTTGAGCTGCAACGTGCATTGCCCACATCATGTCGGAGAGTAGCTATTTTTGTAAATTAAAATTTTATGGCGGCTATTAATGCAAACTGACATTTCCATTCAAACCGCGGAAGCGCATTAGACCCGCGCCTCCCTCAGGAGTAGCTACTGGGTGTCGTGATGATGCCTCGTCCTGGCTGTTGAGATATCTATATCTGGTGAAAGTTTCGGCCGTTGGATCCTGACGCCGCTAAATCTCTGCCTGCAAGTAATGCGATACAGCATTTCACAAGCCATAGCCTAGCCGCCACCTACTGCGTCATGTTTTACATAGATACGCTGGCAAGATCTAACCATCGTTCATGAAAATCTTCAATTTGTACATGATCGCGACACGAGGGTCTCAGTAGGCGAGTTGATGATGCTGGAAAGCCCGACTAGCAATGACATTTACGTGTTAATAGATTCTGGATTCCTATCTTTTTTATGTTGATGTTGTATGCTATCCGTAAATGCTCGCATCTTAGGAGTTGCTTGGTCAGGGCTATAATCGTAATAAACATTTCATGGAGTGTCACGAAACCCGTCATGAAACCTTTCGTGACATCATGAATTCTCCTGAACTTGTATGCGTCACTCTATTGATTTGTGTCAAGACTTCTGCGTTTTGTTCTGCTTCTGACGCATACAAGTTCATGTAGCCAAAAATGCTTCTATACAAACCGCTATATATTAGGGGGCAATCAACAGTTGTTACGAATTTGTCTGCGTCTGGCGCAGAAACTACTCAACAGACTTCGTTAACCTCACCAAAAGCATTAATGAACAACAGCGTCGTGAAAGGCAAGATCTAACGAAGATAATATCCTTGTAAGCGCATACCAGGTTTGTACACACTGAAACTAATAAGTTGAAGAAAATACTGGCTAATTATTAATTTTACGACGATTTTTACGAATTTCTTGCAGTACACTGGACCATTTGAGCTGTTGTTTGCGGCGCTGTTGATTCTTTGCAGTAACGTCGCTAATAGGAAGTTCTGGCAGCACGTTTACTAGCATGGCGCGTGCTTGTTCCACGGTCGGCCGTTCATACCAATAAGAATTGGCCATGGCTCTTGTTTGCACTTCCATCATCATACATCGATAATGAGAAAGCCGCTTGCGCTTTTTGCTGTCAGAAAAATCGTGCCATTGTAAAAACCAAAATGGACCAT
>NW_008648992.1:1869193-1870840 GCF_000247585.1 Phytophthora nicotianae INRA-310 | reverse complement strand
AAACTATTGGCGGTGATAACTGCATTGTTCGATTTGAAACCGCACCGATCCATGGAGCTAGTGTCAAAGCTGTCTTCGACGCTCTCCTCAATACTGTGCTAAATTCTGAGATGTTTCTCTCTGAGTTGTTTGGAAGCATTACGATCCGTGAAGACAGCGACTTCGAGAACTCTGAATTCGCTCAAGTTCGATTGTTTTCGTTGATATCATCCGGAGCAACAGTGGAGTCGAACACTGCTGTGTTTTCGAAGCTGGCTGAAGGAGAGAACGGAGAGTATGGAATCATGGCTGAAGACTTTGTGGACTTTGATGAATTGCATCCATACCGCGGTGATAGCCTTTATTTTAGGTCAGAAACAAAATAGGTCACAGCCATTTGGTCATGTGACCAAAAGCGTTTGATCACATGTGGATATCAACAGATGCAAAGTGTTCATTTATTAGTAAAGCTGAATGCACTGAAACCATTCATAGAATTGCAAACCTAGCTCGACGTGTAAGAATATTTATAAGACCTCTTTTTGCTCAGCGCAGTCGTCGTAGACAAGTTCCAATTCTTCTCCCGAAAAGTGGGGGTCCTCCTCGGCAGTACTGGCACGCCACTATCATCGTCGCTCTCAGAGTCTTCGATGTCTCTGATGTTGGGGAGCGTAGCTGCTCTTGGAAACCGAAGACCAGGTCTCTTCGGAGCTTCAGCATCCCCGGTTATAATGCCCTTCCGTAGAATGTGGTAGTGACGTGTAATTTCTTAATCGGCTTTACAAAGTGCCGGAGGAAAGGTTGCCGCTTCAATCGGACATTTGCTTTGCGGTGAAATCGTTCAAAAGGATTATGAGTTCGATTTACAATTTCTCGTCGTACTCCATAAATATTCCACAGTTCTGGCGGATATGGTCCAATCCAAGTTTTGTGAAAATAGTTCCAAAATTGATATACTTCGAACGCGAATAAGACACATTTTGAGAGTCACAGCGCTGCTTGATCTTGGTTTTGACCCAGGCAACACCGTGCACGCTAAGTTTTTCAGGATCGATCACAGTGAGCATATCTAGTACTCCAAACCCCATTGCAATGCCTGCTTCAATATCGGAGAGCTGATACTTTTTCATTTTCCATCGACACGCCTGCTTGAAATGGAACAAGCAGCCAATGATGCGTGTCGACGGAAAATGATCTCACACAGCAAATATCAATGCTGCCTCAAAGTCCCACACCACATCGTTCGGGTTTGGCTTGACACCTGCCACAAATTCAATACATTGAAACAATCTCTTGTACAAATCGTGCGTTTGTGAAGTCACCAACGTAAAAAAAAAGTGGCACGAACAGTTCTGTCAACGGATCGTACACCATGAGAGTAATAAACCGGTGAAATCCTTTCGGCGCCATCCGGAAGGTTCCGTCAACAAACCGATGTACACTACCGTATCGAAGGGGATTTTGCAGCTCCGGATGAGCCCAACCGAGCAAATGCTCGAAGCTTGGTTTGCCGTGCTTTGCCTTGGCGTCGTTGTGCCAGGTGTAATTAAACTAAAAAAACTTACGACGTCGTTCTTGACCTTAGACATTTTCGGAGATTCTAGCATTGAGTAGATATCTTTGCCATTTTGGGCAGCTTTAATGTTTGAAACTCGAGAGACCACTTGT
>NW_008648992.1:1863992-1865328 GCF_000247585.1 Phytophthora nicotianae INRA-310 | reverse complement strand
AGAAGTTCTCGAAGGAAGCCAGGGCTGTGGCTCGAGCAGCGGGCGCTGCTAACCAGAAGAAGCTGGCCAAGATGAAAGAGCAGCACCGGTTGGAGATGGACGAGAAGCGAGGGGCAATAGCGCGTGCTGATTCGATTGCTCGAAGCTGGGGGGGGGCTAAGGGTAAGCGGAAGCGTGTGACGAGCCCCCATGTAGCGGGTGAAGAGGTTGAAGAAGATGAAGAAGATGAAGAAGATGACGATGCAGACGACGAAAGCGAGATCTCATTATCTGAAGGGTACGTTATGCACTTATCTGGGTTTGATTCGACTCTATACTAACATGCATTGTGTGTACCTAGGGATGTATCATCAGTGGCGTCGCCCGATGCGTTGTCAGGCGAGTCTCCCCGTCGTGATGAACGCGTCGAAGATACACCTACTCCATCGCGTACACCAGTTCGGTGCGTATATTTGATGATGTTGCATTATACAACATGTTTGGTTTTTCTGATGCTGTATAATATGGTGTGTGGGCAGAACGTTAGATTTGAGTGCCTCTCAAGAAATTGATGTGACGTTATGGACACTGAAACGAAGAAACACAAGCAGATCAAGGGGCACGAAATTGTCCGGTGCATTGGTCTCTTAGTGGAACGCATGTTGCGCCCTCACGCACGACGGCTCGCGGATCACTGGGCGACTTCGACAGCAGGTGCTGTTCCTATCGGTACTTTTGGCCGCACGGTGCGTTTTGGGCGAACCATGCAGAACCTGCACTTCTCCGACAACTCCGACCCACAGGCCTATACAGACAGAGCATGGAAGGTGAGGCCGGTGGTTCAGAAGTTGCAGCAGACATTCAGTGCAGGCTACAACGTACCTCCAGTAATGGCGTTAGATGAAGCTGTAATCCCCTCGCACAGCCGCCACAACGTAACCCGCCAGTACCTGAAGGACAAGCCCCTACAAAATTGTTCATGCGCTGAGACTGCCTACTGTCTGCGGTAAGTTTTGTTTGAGACGACGTATCGCGGCACCCATGATGGAGTTCGCGATATATATATTTTTTTTTGGCAAAGATAAACATGTTGTATAATGTTGGCTAACAAACATGTTGTATATATGACATGCTAGACTTGAAGTATATTGCGGAAAAGACCAACATGAAAGCGAGCTGGGAGGCGACTCCCCAACCAAGTTTTCTGCAGACCCAAACTCCGGTCCCGCTGCGGTTGTGCGGAACCTCGATGAAGTACTTCCGCCTCCTGAGCCCGACGTATACTTCGCCGTAGTGACAGACCGCTTCTACACCTCGGTAAAGCTTGCACTGCAGCTGTTGAGTCGCAATGTGTACA
>NW_008648992.1:1848911-1849659 GCF_000247585.1 Phytophthora nicotianae INRA-310 | reverse complement strand
CCCCTCACAAATACTCAATCGGCAATTTAGCTGCTCTGGTGTTTGCCGATTGCGACGACGTCCCGACGTGGAACAACGAGACGCAGCAGTACGTTAGGGTCTTAACAGTCCCGCCAAGTACAACGCCATGTTACACGTGCCAGCTACACAAAATTACTTGCTTAATCTTCCAGTGTGAACTCGAACTTCGCCCATTTGTGTAAAGAAAGGTCATTACTCAGATCTCCACTTGAAAATCACCTCATCCAAGAATGGAGTAAGCTTTGTAACGGATTATTATTCTGCTGTACAAACATTTTCAAGCATTGCTATGTATGAAGCATGGTGGTGGATGTTCATTCCTGATAATTATGCTCAATCGAGAAATAACAATCTGTATTTTGATTGTGTCGGGTGTTGATTACACTATAAGATGGCAGGTTGATGGAATCTACATCTCCTCGTTTAGACAACAATAAAGCTCTCCCACTCTGACACGAGTGAACAGACATCACTATTACCACTAAGTAGCTCTTCCAAAGGGCAAGACATTCGATATCATTCTACAATTTGCTTCGCCAGCGCAACATCAACGCTCTGATAGCAAATTCAGTCCGAACACTGTCAAGTCAGCAATGCCATTGATCGACGAGAAGAAACCTGGCCTCGAGTCAGGTGCTGCACTCATGGCCTGCGGGCCACGTGTGTTGCATGACCACGTCGCAACAAGCTTCGAACGCGCCATGGGGCGCCCCCTCCCCCAGATGGA
>NW_008648992.1:1844888-1846866 GCF_000247585.1 Phytophthora nicotianae INRA-310 | reverse complement strand
GTGAAGGAGACGCTGGAGTTCGCTCATGAGTTCGCTGGTAAGAAGTTGATTCACGAAGGAGAACAACGGCTTACCAAGGGCTCGGTTGAGGAAAACATGAATGCTTTGAACGTCTCGAAAGCCCTTTCTGATCACTACCCGGATGTTGTTATCCGTCAACTCGGTCTCGAGAACTGCCAGGACACGATTGTCGGGGATGTGATGCATCGCGGTGTGTCGGGTGGAGAGCGCAAGCGAGTCACGACTGGAGAAATGGAGTTCGGAACAAAGACTGTGGTCTTGATGGACGAGATCAGTACCGGTTTGGACAGTGCTGCCACGTTCGACATCATCAACACGCAGCGTAGTGTTGCTACCAAGTTGAACAAGACAGTCGTGATCGCGCTGCTCCAGCCTGCTCCCGAGGTCTTTGATCTCTTTGACGACGTGCTGATCCTGAACGAAGGTGAAGTGATGTATCATGGGCCTCGTGAGGAAGCCGACAGCTATTTCGCGTCGATGGGGTTTGTTCGACCTCCTGGACGTGATGTGGCCGATTTCCTACTGGATTTGGGTACCAAACAGCAGCGTCAATACGAACGCGCCTTACCTGTTGGTATGAACGCTTTTCCACGTGAAGCAAGAGAGTTCGCAACTATTTTCCGACAGTCGAGGATTTTCCATGACATGCTTCGTAGGCTGGAAGAGCCTCTGGATCGTGAGTTGTTGGGCCGCAAGGGAGAAGATATGGACTCAGTACCAGAATTCCAGCAAACGTTTTGGAACAGCACGATGACGCTAATGCATAGACAGGCAATGCTGACGATCCGGGAAAAAGAATTTCTGATCTCTCGTGCTGTCATGATCACGTTGATGGGTTTACTCAATGCATCCACGTTCTGGGATGTCGACCCGACCAACGCTCAAGTGATGTTGGGGGTTTTATTCCAGTGCATCCTCTTCTTGGCGGTCGGGCAGACTTCTTTAATCCCGATGTTCATGGCTGCGCGAGATGTCTTCTACAAGCAACGTGGGGCAAACTTCTACAAGACATCAGCTTACGTGTTGTCGTGCTCCGTCGCCCAACTTCCATTGGCTATTGGTGAAAGTTTGGTGTTCGGTACGCTGATCTACTGGCTCTGTGGCTTCGTGAGCTCAGCTGAAAACTTCATCATTTTCATGATTTTGTTGATGATGACGAATTTGGCGTTTGCTGCGTGGTTCTTCTTCATCACGGCAATCTCGCCCGATATTCACATCTCCAAGCCAATTGCGATGATGTCTATCGTCTACTTCATCCTGTTCGCTGGATTTGTCGTCACGAAAGACCAAGTGCCTGATTATTTCATTTGGTTGTATTGGCTGGATCCGATTTCGTGGTGTCTGAGAGCTCTCGCGGTTAACCAGTATCGTTCATCGGCATTCGACGTTTGTGTGTACGACGGAATTGACTATTGTTTGCAGTTTGATATGAACGCAGGCGAGTACTACATGTCGCTCTTTGACATTCCCTCGGACAAGTTTTGGATTGTGTGCGGTGCTGGCTTCATGGTGGGTGCATACGTTGTATTTATGATGCTTAGTGTACTTGTGCTTGAGTACAAGCGATACGAAGGCCCCGAAAACGTTACGTTGACGAAGAAGACTATCGAGGACGCGGACAACTACGTGACGTTAGAAACGCCTAAGACTGAAGTAAACCAGATGATCTTTCCGAACACGTCAACTGTGCTCGATGTCAGCGAAAAAGAGAAGAATTTCGTCCCGGTAACGCTTGCTTTCCAGGATTTACGGTATTCAGTGAAATCGCCGTCCAACCCCAATGAGTCGCTGGACTTGCTGAAAGGCATCAGTGGGTTTGCTTTGCCAGGCACCATCACTGCACTTATGGGCTCTTCTGGTGCTGGAAAAACGACACTGATGGACGTGATTGCCGGTCGGAAGACGGAAGGGACCATCAACGGCAAGATCCTGCTTAACGGCTACGAAGCTACAGACC
>NW_008648992.1:1840056-1843509 GCF_000247585.1 Phytophthora nicotianae INRA-310 | reverse complement strand
GTGGAACAACGAGACGCAGCAGTACGTTGGTGGTGGTTCTCAGCTGGGTTGTCAGCCGATATCGAACACCCCACTGAGCATCGACCACACCACTGTGAAGGAGTACGTCGAGACCGTGTTCAACACCAAGCATGACGATATTTGGCGCAACTTTGGTCTTGTCTTCGTCTTCATCGTCGTCTACCGCGTGTTAGGACTTCTTGCTCTGCGGTTTGTGAATCACCAGAAAAGGTAAGCAGTGAAATGAAGATTGCACAGGCGATGGAGGTTCTTCATAGCATTTACTTTTCATTCAATAAAAAAATGCATGTGTCACAGTTTCGCTACCATGAAGTAGTACTCGGAAATTATCTTTTTTGTAGTAAAAGAACTCTCCCCACTCAAATTGTGCATGCATGCAAGCAGCGGTCAGACCTGCAGCATGGACTCCATACCTGCCTTAATGTAATTTCAAATGTCTAAGCAACTCTCCATTTCTTGCTCATACTCATCTGCACTGCGTACTGTACAACAATGTCGGTGCACAGGTTAGTTCGTAAGGATACGATGCGTTTCAAGAATCCTCTGGACCAATGATACCCCCCAGAGTCAACGAACAATGCGCCTACTCCTGTGGGCTGTGCTTGTGACTGCGGTCACCTTCCTATCAAGTTGCTAATCCAGCCGATGTGAAGAAGCTGCAGCAGCACTCGCTGTATACCAAATTGACATCACACCGCCTAGCAGCTAGCTGTCGACAGCTTCGAAGACAAGCGGTTCCTGAGGGGCGAAAACGGCAAGAACGCGAATTTGAACGAGAGGGATCGAGATGAAGCTGAAGCGCGAGGTGTCGGCCAGAACGAGAATTCCAAACGTGTCGTCCAGAAAATTGTGGAGAAGTTAAGACTTTTCAAAGCGTGGTACCTCAAGCAGGAGCAAAAAATACTCGAACCTAAATTTAAGGAGCTGACCGAGGAAGGGATAACATACACTATCCTCGTGGACGACTTTAGGGCAAGAATGGCTGGAACTGACTGGTGGTCAACTCCCTCGGGGCTCAAGAGGTTTGGGAATTTTTATAATTCATGGTTGAAGAAGAATGGCTACCCGCACCTTGCCACAAAAGAGTGGTGGTGGTGGTGAGTGTCGCGTTAGGAAACTTTTCGATGGATGATTCGCTAGCCCGAGGCTTTTGCTTAGAAACTACGAAGATGTAGCATACGCAATGCTGCACGCTTTACTGAATAAAAGTAATGAACAAAAGCTGCTCGTCTTCCGAGATTAGACGCTGCCAACTTCGACACGAGTGTCCCGAATGAAGAGATTAACTCGTAAATACGTTAAATAAGGGTTTAATCCCGACCGAATTTTTTTAAAAAAAATTTGATATACCCTGATTTAGGGTGTATTTCATCCAATTGGTGTTTGTGATGCTGCGTCTCGGTCGTTCCATCACTCGCCTGCGGAGCAGCTTGTGCGCTGGGCAGGCGTACCTCTTCACCTCGGCTGCCAAGCCCTCTCAGACCTTCGTGACCACTCCTATCTTCTACGTGAACGCGGCGCCTCATATCGGCCACGTGCACTCGGCCGTACTAGCCGATGCGCTGTCTCGTTGGCACAGAGTTAAGGGCAGCTATGTCCTCTTCACCACGGGCACCGACGAGCACGGACTCAAGGTGCAGGAGGCGGCAGAGAAGAGCGGCACGACGGACTACAAGGCCTTCTGTGACGAGGTGTCCGCCCGCTTTAACGAGATTTTCCAGGAGGCCAACGTGGACTACTCGCGCTTCATCCGCACAAGCGACAAGGACCATCACGAGGCCGTGAACACTTTTTGGAGGACTATTCGGGACAATGGGCATATCTACTTAGGTGACCACGAGTCGTGGTACTGCAAGTCGGACGAGAGTTTCTTGACCGAGATGCAGGTAGAGGACAAGGAGGACGCTAATGGTAATGTGGTTAAAGTGTCCAAGGAGAGTGGACACCCCGTTGAGATGCTGCGTGAGGAGAACTACAAGTTTAGACTCTCCGCCTTCCAGGACCGGCTGCTCGAGTGGCTGGATGCCAATCCGGACGTGATTGTGCCCAAATCGAGGTACAATGAAGTGCGTGCCGCGGTGACAGGAGGTTTAAGGGACTTGTCGGTGTCGCGATTGAGTGAGAAGATCAAATGGGCGATCAAAGTGCCGGGTAAGTTGAGGTTCTAAGGAGATTTTACGGAGTTTTTGGAGCTAATACTGTTGATGTTGTGTCTTACAGATGACGACAAACACTGTGTGTACGTGTGGTTGGACGCGTTAACGAACTATCTGACGAGTGCTGGATACCCAGGCGATATTGACCGCGCCTGGCCTGCTGCGTACCACATTGTGGGTAAGGATATCCTCAAGTTCCACGCCATCTACTGGCCAGCCTTCCTTATGGCAGCTGGACTTCCGCTTCCGAAAAAGGTGGTGGCTCACGCACACTGGACTGTTGGGAACGTCAAAATGTCAAAAAGTCTGGGCAACGTGGTGGATCCGCACGAAATGCTGTCGAAGTATGGCTCAGACTTCGTTCGCTTTTTCCTGTTGCGTGAGGGCGTACTGACGAATGACGGGGATTTCAACGCTGAGACGCTGGAAGACCGAGCGAACAGCGAGCTCGCTGATACGCTTGGTAATCTGGTTTCTCGTAGCACGGGCAAGTCGGTACTCGTGAAGGGTATTGTACCCAAGCGTCCTGATTTTGATCGCCTCACTCCTGAAGACAAGGAGCTTGTAGCGAAGGGACGAGCGCTTCGCGACAAGGTCGAAAAGCTGTTTGACACTCCCGATGTAAGTTTTTGATTTTTGATGCAGTAGTCGATTTTTACTTACGGCTTTGATGTCTCTACAGTTCGCACGCGGCTTGGAAGAAATTGTTTTCTTCCTTCACGACGTTAACCGGTATGTTCGAAGATAATTTCGGGTTAATGCTGTGCACTTTTGCTAACACTTCTGTACCGCAGGTATTTCACGATCATGGAGCCGTGGGTTCTGTCCAAGACCCTGAAGAAATCTGCCGACGTGACATCCGAGGAATATAAAGCAACGAAAGAGCGTCTGGATACAGTGCTGTATCTGTCCATTGATGCAGCGCGCATGAGTGGTAAGCTATCGTTTGTGACGCTATTGCTGAAGCCACTTAACCCTTATACTGATCCTGTATTTGTAGCCATCTTGTTGCAGCCAGTTGTACCAATTGCCGCAGCCAAGATCCTGGACTACTTTGCCGTGCTGGAAGACAAGCGTTCCTTTACTGAAGCAACGCTTCTCTCCGACGATGACCACGTTATGGGCGCTGTGCTCAGCAACTCGAAATCATTCGTTACGTTCCCCAAGGTGCTCAAGCAGCGTAGTTAGACTTCAAGCAGAACGTAGCCATCTACAATTTAGAAATGTTTCTAATCTAACACATCATTTTGGCGGGAATACAATTTTGCTTTCATTC
>NW_008648992.1:1835888-1839576 GCF_000247585.1 Phytophthora nicotianae INRA-310 | reverse complement strand
GATCAAGTGGAAATCAAGAATCCACTATGGCAAACGGGAATGGAGAAACTGAGTGAGAGCATTGCTGGTCGACTTGGCTATAAGGGCATCTCCATGCAATGCAAGCTGTACAAGCTGCTGGTGTACGGAGAAGGAGGCCATTTTAAGAAACATCAAGACACCGAGAAAGAGGACGGAATGGTGGCAACGTTGGTGGTGCAGCTGCCTAGTTTGCATGAAGGAGGAAACCTGGTGGTCTATCGAGGTGGAGAAGTGAAATATTGCGATGCTTTTGGCAAGAAGGAGGGTACAGCGGAATATCTTCCGCACTATGCGGTTCACTATGCTGATGCAGAACATGCCCTAGAAAAGGTGACAAAAGGGTATCGACTTGTGCTCGTGTACTCGATTTGCCTCCCATCAATGATGCGGCATTTGATGAGGAAGAGTGATGAGACGTTAGGAGAGGAGCTTGGTGCTGTGATAAACAGCATGGATGACGACGAGTCATTTGCTCTGTTATTGGCCCATGAGTATACGGAGAAAAGCATTGAAGAGATGGGCTCTGGAGCATTGAAAAGTGTGGATCGAGCGAGATTCCAGACGCTGCAGGATTCTAACAGTGTTGCTGCGCCTGGTAAGGCGCTGCAGTTCTTTATCGCACGACTAAACCATGATATCAGCTACTGGGACGATGGAGGTTCCTGGGTGGAAAATAGTCGGGATGAATCGATTGTATGGTACTCTACGACTGGTGAGAAGCTGGGCAAATCTCCAGGCATTGAATTGCACCTCAACTTACTGAACCCTGGTAAGGAAACTCTAAAAGAGCTGTGGGAGCCGCATGGCAACAGCACCTTTGAGGGGTATCTTGGCAACGAAGGAGCGACGAAGAGCACTACGTACTCTCGGTATGCGATCGTAGCCTGGCCTGCAGTACACGGTGTGGAGAAGGCGTGCCAGCTCATCAACGTAAATGCTGCTGTGGAGGCTTTGCAATGCCAGAGACCGGTGAACGCTTTAACACTCCGCAAGTTTATGGAAAACGTGAGTGCAAAGTTAGCAGAAGAGAAACAGAGCTACTCATGGCGTCGAAGCAATACTGTATCTGTCGGTTTCTGCCGAACTCTGTGCGAATTGCTGGTAGAGGCTGGCGACTCATCCTTGGTCCACTTATTCTTCGTAAACACCATGAACAAACTGAACAGATCCATCAAGAACGAGATTGCAGCCCCATTAACTGCACTCATCCGTAATTTCGACTGGAGCGACATTGGACAAGAACTGCTCGAGTCTTTGAGCAACGAAGGCGATCGTAATGATGTCGGGGTTGTTGTAAAGACTGACGACTCGTGCATGAAGATTACGCTGTGTATTGTCGATGGTCTCGAAGCTGGGGTTGCTCGGAAGGCATTGCTACAAAAGGCAGCAGAGGAAGCTTCGAAACTTCGCGAAGACAAACTCTGTTCGTCAGAGGCTATGGGGCTGCTTTGTAAGTGGGCGATCCTATGTCAAGACAAGACCATTTTCTACCCAGTGACGGCTAAATTCAAGCAAACCGATCCGAAGTTGTTACAGCCAGTGATCGAAGCATTCTCGCAGCATATGAGCGGTATGGATGCGTCCGAAGAACGGTTTAATGTGCTCGTTTCGATTGCTAAGAGAAGATGTGAGTGGTTGAACGACCAACTCCAAGCACTGGGGAAGCCCTTCTCTTGGGATATGCCCGACGCCTATTTCCCAGACAACGCTAAGGTGCAGGCGTTTCTACGAGGCCCCAATGAATCTATGAACACAATTGGCGTGCGGCATTTCAACGGAGTCAGTCACGCTCGCAACTACGCCAAGAAGTGGATGCGTGAAAAACAAATCAATGCGTCGTTTACTTTGGAGCCTGATGGAAGAGGTCAGGGCGCGTACGTTGTTGTGAAGAAGACACGGGCCTGGTTTTCGGAACACCAGAAGAAATTGCTGGAGTACAAGACAGAGTTTAACCTCCTTTCCACGCGCTTTGGAGCAGCTTCTGGAGGCATGCCAAGAAAGCGAACTCGCCATGAGTAACCGACAAAGTTACCTTTCTAATTCGAAGTAGGTCGGATCTTAGGGACCGTCCAGTGAGTAGCAACATTGAAAAAAAAACGGGATGTTACGGCTAATCAAGGAAACTAGCGTGATGCTAGCCCAACTTTAGCCTCGATGGTCTCATGGTCCAGTGCGAGCACGTTTAGCGGCGGGGACGTGACGTCGCCAAAGCGGTCCGTCAGCAACTTGAGTTCGTCCTTGTACAGTTCGGCATCACCGTGTTGCTTGTTGTACCACGTCCGCGTCTTAGTGATCGTCAAATAAGCGTCTTTTCCTCTGCCTCCGAGTTCCATCTTGAACGAACAATTGGTTTGCTGGGCGCTGTTGGCGTACTTGCGAGCTGCGGGGAGACCGCTAAAAACACGCACTCCAGTGGTGGTCATGGGCATCTCGTGGCCTCTTAGAAACGCTTGAATCCGAGCGTTGTCAGGGAACACAGCGTTCGGCATCTCCCAACTAAAAGGTTTCACTGTGTGCCCTTGCACTTGACTCTTAAGCCAGGTCATCCGGACAGCAGCAATCGACGTCAGAACTTCGAACTTCTCGTCCGATGAATCGATGCCACCCACATGTTCCGAGATCGCTTCAACAACTAAACGCAGTTGAGAAGGTTCCAGTTGCTGAAATTTCTCCGCCAAAGTGTCGAATGTGCTCTTATCTGCACTGCGGATTACCCATTTCCAAAGCGATCCAAGGGCTGTACTAGAGCATACGCGCTCCGTGCGGAGATTCACGGCGTCGATTGTAGTAGTGCTAGCTTAGCAGACCCATCATCCAGACCATCCAGAATCTGAAGCTTCACCACCAAACTAGCATCTCCAACTTCAGTCATGCGACCAAAGCTGTAACTAGTGGCTTCAGTCTTCTCCTCTAACGAGCTCAGCACTGCTTGACTAATGTCGCTCCATTGATACTTGCGTACTAATGCGATAATGGTCGGCACCAGGTTATCCTTGGCCCTCGCGTTGCTGCACACCTTGGTGAAGAACTCGTTCACCAGCGCAGAGTCGTCAGCCTCCAGAAGCAGATCACACAGGATTCGCGAAAAATCCGGCATCACACCAACTCTCTTCTTTGGCTCACCGTACGAATACGCCCGCGAGCGCGTGAACTCTGCTTGCATATTAGAAATCTTGTCGCCCACATCATTCATGAACGTGCGGAGTGTTCCAGGAGCCACTGGTCTCTGAGACTGCAGAGCCTCAATCGCAGCAGTCGAGCTGATCAGCCTCAACGAATTCTCCACGCCGTTTGCCATGGACAAGTGCCGAAAAAAATTGGCACCAAAGTAATTTTGATAAATATTAGCGAATTATTTATTTTGATGCTCAATCCTAAACGTATCCATAATTTATTTTTGTGACACATTAACACAGGTACTTCATGAAGGAATTTACTTTAAATTATGCCAAACAATCTCTACCAGTCATTGCGCTGCCACGTCTGACCAATTTTGCGATCATCACTTTCAAATCCACCAACAACGCCAGCAACTCTCATGGTCCTTGCCCCTCGTCGCCACCCTCGCTTCACTCCGTCTCAAGTGGCTGGGTTTTTCTTTCAGCCGTGCCGCGACGACTACGATGAAGTTATCCCCGAATATCATCGTTGTCGTTGCGGCACTGTA
>NW_008648992.1:1818727-1835056 GCF_000247585.1 Phytophthora nicotianae INRA-310 | reverse complement strand
TTTTGTTACAGAGTGTAATAAATAACAATATCATTTTCGGGACCCCTGCACAGGTAGTACGTAGCGTGAATACGATGTGTTCCTCGTCGCTCCCTCATTCCCCAAGTATCCTTCAAAGGTGCTTTCTCCACGTTCTTCCCAGATTTGAGCCATCGTGTCTTGGTCAGGGTTCAAGAAGTTCGAATGCAGCACCAGACGCAGCGACAAGCTTCTTTCCGCTCAAAGCGTACCACGTGATACTCTCTTTATGGGCGTCTTCTTCCCACTCGCCTCCAACATCATAGAAGCTGGCATCATGCTTTAAGTCCGCAAAGAACATCTGGAGCTTCTTGTCTACGCCTACGAGTTTGTTTGCCTCAATGAGAGCTTCCACTCGGACGTGATAAATACCTTTCAACGCTCCGAATCCCAAGCCCGTAATGCTCTTTTCCGTGTACTCGTGAGCCAATAGCAGCGAAAACAATTGGTCCTCAGGACCCATGCAGCAAAAAGCACTCGCCAGCTCTTTCGTCATCGACTTGTCCGGGTTCCCCTCCAGCGCGCGCATGTTTGACGGCAAACAGACTGAGTACACGAGTACCAGACGATAACCCTCGGTTACGGTCTCCAAAGCATGCTCAGCGTCAGCGTAGTGAACCGTATAGTGCGGAAGATATTCCGCTGTACCCTCCTTCTTGCCGAAATCGTGGCGATGTTTCAGTTCTCCATTTCTATAGACCACCAGGTTTCCTCCTTCATGCCAACTAGGCAGCTGTACCACCAACGTTGCCACCATTCCGTCCTCTTTCTCGGTGTCTTGATGTTTCTTAAAATGGCCTCCTTCTCCGTACACAAGCATCTTGTACAGTTTGCACTGCATGGGGACGCCCTTATACCCCAGACGACTAGCAACAGTCTCACTTAGCTTCTCTATTCCCGTGTGCCACAATGGATTATTGATTGTCACTTGATCGGGTGCGAGTTGTCAACTTTTGCGGACATTTTCGTCCGTCATGGTGTCCAATTTCCGTCCGAATGGGGATTTATCGCACTTGGCAATGAGTTTTTCCGCCTGTTCGTCGCATAATGGGAGTGCGATGCAGCCCACGCGATCGACGAAGAGTCCGGGGGCTACTGGGAGTGTGTTGACTGGGTCACTGAAGGAATACTCGCCTGCTGCAGCAGCAGCAGCCTCGTCATCTTCTTGGCCAATAGTGTTGCTGATCTGAGCGCAAACCGCTCCCGTAGGGACCGGAATGTCGTCAGGTTTAATGGAGATTGCACTTGATCCAAAGCACCCTTGCACACCAGAGAAGGAAATGGAAAGTGAATAGATTAGATTGTTAAGTTCTCTCGAGCTCCTACAACCAAGAACAGACTTCAAGCCTGTTTCCCATACAGAGACCCGTGGCTCTCAGCTTCTCAGAGTTTCTCTCCTGTTAGTCTCACCATTTGCACGTGTCCCGGGCCTGACTTCAACTGCATTGTCGCCACGTCTCTGATATGCAATTCGACACGCCTCCTTTAAGCGCACGCTGTGATCACCAGAATGCATTTCTAGTGGTCGACGCTTTCTTACTTGCCAACACCTACGAGTTGTAGTAGTGCTTTGAGCCTTTGCTTGTTCAAGGCCTTCGTAAACGCATCCGCCGAGTTCACGTCACCGTTAACCTTGTGCAACTGGATTGCTCCCTTTTGCACTTGTTCGCGTACGAAATGCTATCGAAACTCGATGTGACGAGTACGGCGACTATACGTTGGGTTGGTGGCCAACATGTGAGCAGCTTGGTTATCAATCCCAATCCTAAGCTCAACACTCAGATGTGGCAAGGTTTCTTGTAAAATGTTGCTTTCATCAACAGCTTCCTTGGACACCTCACATGCAGCAGCATATTCGGCCTCAGCCGTGGAAAGAGCCACAATCGATTGGCGTCGTGACATCCACGACACTGCACCGTGAACACAAACCCGGTTGTGCTCTTGCGGGACTCGGGGTCATTTGCCCAGTCGCTGTCACAATACCCCTTCAGGACAACATCCGTGGGCACGTCCTTGGCTCGCTCATACGTAATACCGTAGTCAATACTCCCTGCAAGATAGCGCAGCACACGCTTCAGCGTTCACACATGCTTAGCCGAAGGCTTTGCTACAAAACGACTGAGCTGCCCAACTGTAAACGCTAAATCTGGTCTTGTTCCGGAGCTAGGTACATCAGCATACCAATCGTTTGTCGGTACGCAAAACTTGTGTCCGATTCTTCGTTTTCATCGAGAGGAGTCAGTTTGACATTTGTCTCCATTGGATTCCCAACGGCGTGAACGTTGCTGTACCAAAACGTCTCCACAATCTCACGTGCATATTTGCTCTGCCGAATGGTGACATACCCGTCCGACTGATCCACCGCGATGCCTAAGTACTGTGAGAGAGGCCCTTGGTCTTTAATGCCATACGACTTGCCAAGCTCCTCAAACAACTTGCACCTACTGTTTTCGTATTCGTAGCGACCAGGATGTCGTCCACGTACACTACCACAAACATGATGACATCACCTTCGAACTTGTAGTAGAGGCGAGGTTCAGTCGGCGAGCGTAGATAGCCATTATCCAGCAGTCACCCGTTCAATATCGAGTTCCATTCTCGGCCGGACTGTCGCAATCCGTACAAGGCCTTCACGACCACGTACATGTGCCCATCTATCTCGCAAGGAAAGCCATCCACCTGAGATACTGGCGAATACCCAGCATGGCGTTGAGGTAAGCCGTATTGGTATCACCTCCATACAATTTCATGTGCAGCGCAGCGGAAAGTGCCACCATCAATCGAAACGATGACATTTGTGCAACCGGTGAAAACGTTTCAATAAAATCAGTCCCGGGACGTTAGTGGTTCCCAAATGCGACGGTTCGATCCTTGAAACGAATAACGTAGCTTTGGTGGTCCAACTTAACTGCATACACCCAGCCGGTATTGGTAGGCTGGGGTACTTCAGATCTCGGAATCTCCTTAATTACACCTTTGGCCTTCAACGCATCCATTACTTCAGGTCCAGCTTCTCGCCAGAAGTCACGGACGTCGATCGCATTGCTTCCCTGTGGTTCTTAGGGATCTTCACATTACTTGCTCGAATAGGTGCACCATTCTTATCTAGGATACGTGACGAACTCTGCACAACATTCGCGACATAATCGTTCAGATATCTCGGGCGTCGGCGTTCGTGCACCTCACGCAATCCGGTCCGAGTTCGTTTTGACTCTTGCTTTGCAGCTTCACGTTCCACTCGCTCTTTTTCCGATCGAATTTCGTATCGCTGTGTCCGCTTCCCAGTTTGTGGAGGAGGCAACAACGCACTTGCGTCAATCTTCTTATGCTCGATCTGCACTTCTTCGGCACTATCCTCCTCATTGTTTACACTCATAGAGCCACAGATGCTAGCCACAGTCACATCTTGATCAGCCTCAGCAAGTTCGTCATCTCCACCACGTTCAATTTCATCAGAAACTTCGGATCGTGCAACAGACCCTCACACACCAGTAACTGATTCAATGTCATCCTGCACGCTTGTGCTGCTCTGACATGGCTTTGATGAAGTGGCACTTTCACTTTGCTGAGAATGAGCTTCTTGACTGCCATTTTCCGCCAAGATTTCGTGTGAATGCCGATCTTCCTCTTGTGCATTCAACTCCACATTTACCGAGGTATTTGATTCTGGTTGCAGATCGTTACCATTGCTTAGGAGCGCTATAGTAATCCCTTTCACGTCTGTCGCAACTCCAGCACTTGCCACGCTTGCCATGGTCATGTTGACTTCACTTGGCAGTATCTCTACCCGAGCCTGACCAAGTTCCGGTTCGTCAGCATCATCATTCACGCCTTCCTCGAGACTGCGGAATTCAAAATTCACTGTCTCGGCTTTGCTTGATGCTGCTGCGCTGCTCATTAGTTGCTCATAGTCAACGAGGCTGGTGACAGTGTGCTTTTGACTAGTCATCACTTCGTCGGACGTCTCAGAATCTTCAACTTGCTCAAAGTGCAACGATTCCAAATCTGTGTCAGTCAGCTCAACCTCATGGAGATTTCTGTACATTACATCCTCTGCAACGCGTAAGTCCGAGACAAACTTAGCGGTGCGATCCTGAGGAAAATACACTTTGCATCCGATGACATCTTCAGCGTAGCCGAGGACAAATCCAATCTTCGCATTGTCGTGGTTCTTACGACGTCCTGGAGTGATCGGCACGTGTACGTAAGCCAAAGAACCAAACTTGCAGATGTGACGGATGTCTGGTTTGACGCCAACCATCATTTCAAACGGGATTCCTTGAGAACCCTTATTGTAGACCCGATTCTTGATGTAGGCAGCGTTCGTCAACGCTTCTGGCCACAACGATTTCGGAAAGCCAGCGTCGTGCATGGTCGCCTTGGTCATCTCCACTAATGACTGGTACGTTCTCTCACACAGGTTCAGTTGAGTGCTTTTCGGACCAACCACAACATGCTCAATGCCTTGAGCTCGATACCATTTATCCGTGGCATCATCGACGAACTCGCCTCCTTTGTCTGTCAAGACCTGCTGAACTCGGTACACACGAGTAATTACCTTTTGAACTTTGGCCTTGCCACCATTAGCCGAGTTTCTGCCAGCTTGTCTCTCAACCCACAGAATATACTCCTTCATGTGCTGATTTACAACTTCACTCCGCTTGCTGGTCAGCATGTGCACAGTCACAAAGCGTGAAAACCCATCCATTATCACGAGAACTGCTTCAAACCGAGTTCCGTTTCCTTTACTGGGTATCAGCAGGTCGGTGTACACGACTTGGTTTGGAGACTTCAGTCCTCTGTCTAACTTTTTACGAAGCCTTTTCTTCTTTTGCTTGCCAATATGGCACGCATCGCAGGTTTCATGCTTCTGGCGCTGCGTCAACATCATGCCCTTCACCACGTCTTTATCGGTCATTGCCTTCAAGTACTGAGGACAGATATGCCCGAGACGCTCATGCCAGATCTTCATCAAAGCGACTCCTTCAACGGCACTGAAATTTGCCCGAGGTACATTTTGTGGACTCATTCTCGCAAACCCGGTAGATGGATGTGTCACGTAGAAGCCCCAGGTCGCTTCATGAGGTGTGGCCACAATCACAGGTATTTCGTCCTCAATCACCAAGAAACTTTGCGCGCGACGATCATATGTAAACTCAAACCCTTGTTCTGCGGCAAGTCCCGGTGATAGTAGTCCATACTCAGCCCCAGGAGCTCCAGGAGGCGAGGGTGCCGGCTATATCATCATGTTTCCTCGTAGGTTGCCCAGTGTCATTAGCTCCAGCACCACTTGAAGACTTCGTCTTCTCCGGACAACGAACTTTGAGATGCTCCGGGGGCTACTGGGAGTGTGTTGACTGGGTCACTGAAGGAATACTCGCCTGCTGCTGGAGCAGCAGCCTCGTCATCTTCTGGGCCAATAGTGTTGCTGATCTGAGCGCAAACCGCTCCCGTAGGGACCGGAATGTCGTCAGGTTTAATGGAGATTGCACTTGATCCAAAGCACCCTTGCACACCAGAGAAGGAAATGGAAAGTGAATAGATTAGATTGTTAAGTTCTCTCGAGCTCCTACAACCAAGAACAGACTTCAAGCCTGTTTCCCATACAGAGACCCGTGGCTCTCAGCTTCTCAGAGTTTCTCTCCTGTTAGTCTCACCATTTGCACGGGTCCCGGGCCTGACTTCAACTGCATTGTCGCCACGTCTCTGATATGCAATCCAACATGGTTTGCCACTCACACCGAACGGTCACTCGCCAGACTTGAAGATTCCGGCCTCTATGGGCTCTGATGCGTCGTAGTTGCCGTACTCTTCCTCATCGTCGAACCAGATCATTATCAATCGAGGAGTGTGCATGCAGTTATGGCAGGAAGACACATAGATGTGTTTCTAACGTTTTATATTTTAAATGAAAACTTAAGAAATATAGATACCTTACCATTAATAGGTACTTCTAAGTTAAACAAATATCTCTATTCTCTAATAGCATTCTCATACCGACATTATATCTTGATTTCGGAATACGGGGAGATAGCCTTAATTTCAAGATCAATGGCATGGATTTTTGAGTAAAACGTACTTTGTATAGAAAAAAGTGCGCATTGGTTTCGGCCCACTTTTGATCTTTTTTTTATTATGGTGGGCCATAAGCTATGAGCAGTCAAGGTAAGAGCTTTTTTTCAGGAAAAGTGCTTTAGCCAAGCGCGAGGCATTCTGCAACAATTGCAGTGTCATGTACGACTACGACGCGTACAGCGAGCCTGGGGAGGGCGACGCCTTCAAGGCCGGCACTTGGCCATTTGGTCTGAGTGGCCAGCCCAGGGACATCCCCGTCCCAAAAGGAGCTGTTTGCGCGCAGATCAGCAATATCTTAGGTGACAACAAGAACGACGACAGCAATGAATTCACTGCTAGAAAATATCAGAAACAAGATGAAGACGGCGAAGAAGATTACGATGATGATGATGAAGAAGAACGTGGAGCTGAAGAGGAAAGGATAGTGACGAAGACAACGCCGCGAGCATAATCACTATCATCTGTGGCGGGGGAGTATTCCTTCGGAGGACAAGCCGATACACTCCCAGTAGCCCCCGGACTCTTCGTCGATCGCGTGGGCTGCATCGCACTCCCATTATGCGACGAACAGGCGGAAAAACTCATTGCCAAGTGCGATAAATCCTTATTCGGACGGAAATTGGACACCATGACGGACGAAAATGTCCGCAAAAGTTGGCAACTCGCACCGGATCAAGTGGCAATCAATAACCCATTGTGGCACACGGGAATAGAGAAGCTAAGTGAGACTGTTGCTAGTCGTCTGGGGTATAAGGGCGTCCCCATGCAGTGCAAACTGTACAAGATGCTTGTGTACGGAGAAGGAGGCCACTTTGTGAAGCATCAAGACACCGAGAAAGAGGACGGAATGGTGGCAACGTTGGTGGTGCAGCTGCCTAGTTTGCATGAAGGACGAAAACAGTGTTCGAGTTAAACCTGCTGAATCCAGACCAAGAATCACTGGCGCAAATGTGGGAAGAATACGGCGAGAATGAAACAGAAGGGTATCTTGGAAACGAGGGAGCTTCGAGTAACACGACGTATTCTCGCTATGCGATCGTCGCCTGGCCGGTGGCAAACGGTGTGGAGAATACGTTGCAATTCATCAGCGCAACCGCTGCTATTGAGGTTCTGCAACATCAAAAATCTGTTGCTCCTGACACTCTTCGCGTGTTTGTCAATGCGGTGGGTGACAAACTGGTGGAAACCCAAGCATCATTCGACCGTTCGCGAACATACTCGTACACTGAGCCGAAAAAGGTTTCCGTCTCTGCGTTGTTTTCACAAACCATAAGTAAACTTTTGGTCGACACGGGTGACGTGTGGCTAGCAACCCTGTTTTCACCAAGATCTGCAGTAATGTGAAGGAAAAGGCGAATCTCGTGCCTGCCTACGTTGCGTTAGCACGAAAGTTTGACTGGAGTAGCATTGGTCAGGCTCTGCTGAGCTCATTGGGCAGTAAGACAGGAAACAGCAGCTACAGTTTTGATGCTTTTGGAGGAACGAGTGATTCCAGTATGGTGCTAGCGCTGCAAATATTCGATGGACTGGACGACGGGCTTGCTAAAGAAGCACTGCTAAAAGCAGCTGTGAGTGATGCTGTGACGCTTAGGAACGATTGCTTGTGCGCATCGAAGGCTCTCGGATCACTTTGGGTTTCCACGATACGTAATGGCAACAAGAGTGTTGTCGATGTTTTGGCCAAGAGGCTCAAGCAAATGGATCCGTCATTACTTGGTCCGGTTATCGACGTATTTTTGCAAGAGTTGAGTGACGTTAACTCATCGGATGACATGTTTGCGGTATTGGCATCGATTGCAACAATGCGTATTGAATGGCTAAAGAGTCAAATTCAAGCAAAGGATAAACCTTTCAGTTGGGAAATGCCACACGCAATATTTCCTGATCCGCAGATCCAGGTATTTCTACGAGGTCCGGAGATGTCCAAGACTACGGTTGGGGTCCGGACTTTCGGTGGTCTCCCGGCAGCTCGGAAGTTCGCTGAGAGGACCCCGCAGACTCACGCTTCCTTCTCGATGGTTCCTGCCGGCAGAGGACAAGAAGCATTCGCCACCATCACGAAAACACGGACATGGTTTAATAAGCAGCAAAACGACGTGGTGACTCATAAATCGGAGCTTCAGTGCCTGATAGACCGCTTTGGTCAAGCCACTGCTGAGGAGGGACCAGCCCCTAAACGTGCTCGGATCGAGGTGTGGGAACATCGCGGCTGAAAGACCAACATTCGAGCTAGAAATTAGTTACAGGAGATCCATGTTGACGCCTTATGTCAAAAGATCCTCCATCCCAATGCGAGCTCGCTTTCTAGGATTTCCAGTCGCTTCTCCTCCGTATCATCGCGACAGGCGATTCAGTTCCTCTTTATACTCTACCAGTTTCTTTTGGTGCTCTCCAAACCACGTCCACGTCTTGGTGATGAAGACCGTCTTCATCAGCGTGTATACGTCTTCATTGAAGACGTATACATGCTGGGCTCTGCCCTCAGTTTCCAGCGTGAACGACGCGTTCACTTGCTGCTCGCACATCCATTTGGCCGCGTAGTTCCTCGCGTGACCATTTCCATTAAAATGGTGCACTCCAATTGTATTCATCGACACGTACGGGCCACGTAGGAACGCTTGAACGTCAGCATTGTCGGGGAAATTGGCGTCGGGCATTTCCCACGAGAAAGGCTGGCTCTGTGCTTGGATCTGGTTATTTAATCACTCGATCCTCTTCGCAGCGATAGACTTTAGTACTGCGAACTTGTAGTCCGTGACATTGATTGCACTGATATGCTGCGAGAACGCCCTAATTACTGGTTGTAGCAGCCTTGGGCTGGATTTGCATGAATTTGGTCGCCAAAGCATCGAAGATGGCTCGATCCTCGCATCGAACTCCCCATGTCCAAAGCAGATCAAGGGTGCTGGATGCACTCAAAACCTCGTCGCACAGTCTGACAGCTTTCTCGACTGCTGCATTGAGTAGTGCTAACTGAGCAATACCTGTATTAAGACCATCCGCGATCTGCAACACCACTTTGATACCGGAAGTAGAATCGTTGGTCTCACGCATACTTTACATATGCATGCCCATGTCCATACTCATAGGATCCACTGTGTCACCCAAGGATTCCAGAATCTCGGAGCCAATACCGCTCCAGTCGAAACGACGAGCTAGTGCACCAAAGCCAGAAGCAAGTCCATCCTTATTTTCATAAGAATCCATGCCTCTTACGAAGTTGTAGAAGAACATTTTCACGAGTCTAGCATCGACCAAGAGATCGCACATTGATCGGCAAAATCCAACCGACGCAGTCTGTGGTTCAGTCCATGAATGTAGTGACGGCCGGTTCTCCGCAAACTTTGAAGCAACCGCTTCCATAAACGTCCTCAGAGTGCTAGCATCTACAGGTCTCTGAGCTTGAAGAGTGCCAACTGCTGCATTGGCGTCAATAAACGTGAACGAATTCTCGACGTCACGTGCTGCTGGCCACGCAACAAGAGCATACCGAGCGTACGTAGTGCTTCTCGTCGCTCCCGAATTGCCGAGATATCCTTCAACGTGCTGTTCCCGTGGTTCGCCCATAACGCTGCAAAAGTTTCCTGTCCGGGATTCAAAAAGTTGAGCTTCACTCCCGTTTTTGAGGAGTGACCGTGACAAGTTCCACCTGAGGAATACCAGCTAATCCAGTCGTTACGGTGACTTCCTTTCCAATTGCCAACACTATCACTATCGTCATAGCAGCTGACGTCGTGTTTGAGTTGTGCAATAACGAGTTGCAGTCTCGTGCCACAGCCACCATTTCGTCTTCTTTTTCGGTATCTTGGATGTTTCACAAAGTGGCCTCCTTCCCATAGACTAGCAACTTATACAGCTTACACTGCATCGGAAAGTCTTTATATCCAAGTCGAACAGCAATAATGTCTGTCAATTGGTTCTGTCAATGGGTTCTTCACAGTCACGCTTGCCAGCTTTTACGGACGTTTTCGTCCATCATGGTGGTTAATTTCCTCCCGAACGAAGATTTTTCGCACTTGGCAATGAGTTTCGCTGCATGTTCCTGTGTCAGGGGACTGGAATCAGTACCACACCATTGACGTAAAGTCCGGGAACTGCAGGTAAAATGGTGGCTTGACCTCCAAAGGAGTGTCCTTCTGAGCAGCGTACAAAAACTTTTTTCTAGCATGAAGATGTGGAAGTTGTTGCAAAATGGCAAACATAAATTTTTACAATGGATTCATGACTGAGACTCTACTGCAAGATGTAATGGACCAACTGCTTAGTAGCTGTCGGCCTTGAAGTGATCGGCCGTCATGACCTTGTTCCAGGCCTTGGAGAACGTCTGCTTGAATGCAAACTCGTTGGAGGCGAACTTTTCCACCGACGCCTTGAGCTCAGGCGCTTCGAGCAGGGCCAGGTCCGTGTCGAGCATGTAGATGTCCTTGTCGCCAGCCTTGAACTCCTTCTTGGACACTGCCGTCCACGTCTCGTTCAGCAGCACCTTGAAGTATTCGTTGGAGAGCGTAGCCGAGCTGTTGCTGTACGAGCCGCTGAAGCCCAGGGCCTTCTGCTGCGCAGCACTACGCGGGCGAGCGGCAAGAGCCACCGCCTCCTCCGGCGACACACCCAGGATCTTAATGTTGTCACGCACAGCGGTCACCGACGAGTTGTAGTACTCACGAGGGGCCAGAATGTCGTCACCGTCGCCGTTCTGAGCGTCTGTGCGGCCGCCGAGGAAGTCAATCTTCACCTTTCCAGCGTCCTCGAGGGCCACCTGGCCAGCCAGCACGATAAGGTCGGCGGTCGACAGCGTCGAGTACTTCTCCTTAATGGGCTCAAGCGCAGCGATGATCTTGTCAACGCCAGCGTTCACAGGCCAGTCCTTCTGCGGCGCGAAGCGGATCTTGGCGCCGTTGCAGCCGCCGGCGTAGTCCGTGATACGGAATGTCGACGCGCACTGCCACGCGGCGTGAACGAACAGGGCGCCGTTGTACGCCTTGCCATCGCTGGTCGCGTCGCTCGGGAGACCGTCCACCGACTTGGTGAGCAGCTCCTTGATGTCCTTGCGCACAGCGTCGAAGTCCGGCAGGTTCTCGGGCGTCGGGGGCAGCGGGTTCTGGAACGGCTGGACAGGGGGGATGTCGTTACCGCGGCAACGAGCAACCGGGCCCATGTCGCGCGACATGAGCTTGTACCAGGCGTGCGAGAACGCCTCGTCCAGAGCAGCCTGGTCCGCAGCGAACTCCTTCGAGATCTTGAGGTAGCTCTCGTCGTGCAGCAGCGCGATATCGGCCGTCAGCATGCGGACGGGAGGGTTCGTGTCGGGCACCGGGCGCCACTGCACGTGACCACCGGGACCGTCGAACTTCTCCCATTCGAAGCTAGTGAGACCCTTGAAGTAGCCGTTGCCCCACTTGGTGGGCGTGAATGTCCACTGACCCTCGAAGCCACTGGTGAAGGTGTTGTTGCCCTTGCCCTTCATCTCGCCTTCGCCACAGGTGCCGGGCCACGGGTTCTCGGGGTCCTCCAACGGAGAGGGACCAGGACCCGTCGGGCAAGCACCGTGAGTCTTACCGAAAGCGTGACCGCCACCGATCAGAGCCACCGTCTCGCGGTCGTCCATACCCATGCGCTTGAAAGTGTCACGCACATCGGCCACCGACCCAACAGGGTCAGGCTTGCCCATAGGACCCTCGGGGTTCACGTAGATAAGACCCATGGTGGTCGGGCCAAGAGGCTCCTTGCACTGGCCGTCAACCTCGCAAGGGGCCACGGCCTCCTGCTCGGCCGACGGGCCCAGCTGCAGGCTGCTCGTGCCGTCGGCGTCGTCACGACGACCACCGCAGAAACCTAGCACGGGTCCACCCATGCTCTTAATGGCAACGTCACCCGACAGCACGATGAGATCACCCCACGACAGTGCGTCGCCGTACTTCTCCTTGATGGGGTTCAGCAGCTTCAGAGCCTTGTCCAGGTTGGTGTTGTCGGCCCAGCTGTGCTCCGGGTTGAAGCGGATACGGCCACCGTCACAGCCACCACGGCCGTCCGCACGGCGGTACGAGCCGTTGCAGTGCCAAGCCAGACGGATGAAGAGACCACCGTAGTGACCGAAGTCGGCGGGCCAGAAGGCCTGCGAGTCCGTCATCAGCTTCTCCAGGTCCGCCTTCACAAGATCATAGTTGATCACTTCGCAGCTCTTGGGGTCGTACAGCTCGCTGGAGATCTGACGGTCCTGCTCCTTGACAGACGCGACCTTGTCGAAGCCGAACGGACAGCTTCCAGATCGGCCAGCGTCAATACCGGCGGAAAGACTGGCAAGGGCAGCAACGAAGGCGGCGAGACGGACGTTCATCTTTAATATTGGTGTGCCTTGTGACCGCCAAGTAAATCGAATTGTGAGAGAGCTGTGGACAGCCCACTCGCGTAGTTTTAGTAGCCTAGCCGCTTCTGAGACGTTTACCGTCAAAGCTTTTGGCTGTTCGCAATGTAAAACAGGTGCATTGTTGTGCGGTTGAGTTGATGAGTCATTTTTCTAGTTACGGAACTCTATGGTCGTTGAACCATCGGTTTAACAAGAACCATGCGCCAAAGGGGTCCAGGATCACGTTCAAGATTTGGCTTGGACCGACGGAACGGCGTTCCGCTCCAGGAAGTTCCCGCGAATGTGTGAGCTTCGTGATGAAGATGTTCTCTCGCTTTGCTTCCTGTTGGACAAGAGGAAAATGTACCCTGTATCCAAGTTTGTGGAGTGACTTGTACTAAGTAAATTCTTACTCGCTGTTGTACCTTGAAGTGCACGGTTAATCTCCATTACAATCAAGAGCCCCCCCCCCCCCCCCTTAACAACTCGCATTTGCGACGACAACGGAGCTGTTCTCTGTGACAGCAATCGAAGCGACCGTCCTTGCAGACGATATCTACATTCGCAAGCGAGAGGCCCTTGAGGGACTATCCAGACTATATGACCCGGTGTTGATTCTAATGTATGTGTAGAAGCAAGGTGTCATTACAATAGGTCGGACACGGTTACATGGTGCCGTATTCTGAATCCAACTTTCGGATGCGTTTTACATAAACTGTGTATTGCAGAGTGAACACCAGTTCCAGTGGTCGACTACAGAGCCACAAACAAGAGCCTTGCACTCATCAGCTGTTATTAAAAACTCTACCCCCTTATTTGTATCTCCATTCACAGCTCAATCCGAAGTGTCGAATTTTCACTAAAAATCATACGAATGTGACCTTCGGACCGGCCGTAATCTGAAGAACAAATGCCCACGTGTTTGGAGCACTTGACGGGGTTTAGTGGTGTGTCCACTCGTGCAGACAGTGATAAGTAATCTAGAAAATCAATTTATGGCTTTGAAGACGAGATCAACCGTATGTAGCCTCCTGCGTGGCAAGTACATCATGTGCCGCACATGTGCGCATTATTAAATGGTATATTCTAGTACTTTTATATATACTAAGTAAAAAAAAACTTTACAATCTACTACAATCCTCATTAACCTCTCACTTTAGTCTTGTTTGTATGCAATGGGGTATTCTTCTCGTTGACTTCTAGCCAAAATGCTATCGATTGCTGCTCATGCATTTACAGGTCTCAAAGGGTTAAAACAGCCTGTTCTGTTGGAATATTGTTCGTGTTGTTGACGCCGTCAAATTGACGGGATGCAGTACTCACGCAAGCGCCTGTGAGCAATGCGACACTCAAAATCTTGCGCGAGTCTGCTTTGAAATACATGCAGCTTGACTTTTGATGGCGAAGCATATCGCCGATTATAATGCATGTAGCTCCGTCCTCAAGTTATTGAGGCTGACATTGCATTCATGGCAACATGCTAGCGTTAGTAAACGCAAATTCCACCTATTATTCGCTCTAATCAAAATGTCCGGTTTGCCCAAACCAGCTAAAAACTACGGTTGATTGTTGAGTCGTTTAAGTACGAGGAGATACACTCGTTGAGCCGTTCCGAAATAACAGGGAATTTGTATCCGTGTGACTCGTAAAGTGGTACATTTGGCTGGAGCTCCCAGTGTATCCTAATACTTGTTAAAATAAAGATTGTGTCACATAATACCGAGGTTAGAGAAAGCTCGGTAGTTCGTGTCAAAATGGAGAACGTCTACACTCTACTCTCGTGCCTGTCCTTCAGCTTGTGTTTACTCACGACTATAGAAGACGTCCCGTAAACCAGAAACGTACAGTCATTTGTACACCCATAATTTTTCTTCCGTACTCTCATCAGTCCGAAAGCGTACCGTAACCTTAGGTATGCAGTAGTTGCGACACAGATTGTAGGTAAAAACCACTGGATCACTAAAAGAAAGCTCCCCAGCGAAGTCGCCAGGATGAGCCGATCTAAGTGTACGCAATCACGACATCCCTGTATAATAGTGCTGCACTATTAGTAAATCCGGCACAGGGTGTTCCACTATATTCTTCTTCATCAACGGTGTCATCTCAACTCCCAAATACTAACGGCGAAAGTCGCGACGAGACTGACAGTTCCTTGGTCAGCTCGATATATCATGTCGCCTTAATTTTATAGTCTACTTCACTTCTCGAGGTGAGCCTGCTTCTTTCCGCTGCTGCCAATCTTTCTAGAATACAGATATTGGAAAACACTGAAGCTCGACAATATCCTTTCAAAACTTGGTACAGCCTCATTTGAGTGCTTGTTCGGCCTTCCACCTCCATCAAGACGATACGACTCTGTACGGTGTGCTTACAAATTGGAGCAGGTGTATCCATGTTAAGACCTTCACTCATAACAAAAACATATGGTTTTTGTTGAAGTGTTTGCTGCCGTGTTTCGAGCGAGTGGTGGTTTAATTAATAAATCCCTTGAATTAGCGAGCGAGCGTTGCCAAATGGTCTGAATTAATTAACTACTACCAGTCCTACACTCGCCCCACCGACGCGCTAATCCGTTCCTGCTTCCGTCTGTAAGCGTCCACACCGCCCTCTAGTTGATGGACAGACACGATCCCCTTGGACTTTCGGACCTCGAATACGCGTGCTGGAAGTGAAGGGTGCGATTCATCCTTGTCGCCATCGCTATCACTTTCGTTGAGGCGTTTGCCGCCTTGTTCTCGCGTTAGGATGTTGAGGAAATGGATATCGTGCGAAATCAACACAACCGCTCCTTGGTACTTGCGCAGGGCCTCACCAAACACCTGAATAGTGGTCATGTCGAGATGATTCGTTGGCTCATCCAGTAGCAGCACATGGGGTGGATTCGGGAACGTTACCCAGGCTAGACCAACGCGAACAAGTTGGCCACCAGACAACCCTCCCAGCGGCACGGACACAGCAGTCTCACCACTGATGCCAAACTTGTTTAAGTGCGCACGCACCTTGGTTTCAAGTGACGTGGTGCCTCGATTGGAATTTCCATTGTTTGCGAGCAACACCTCGGGCGAGTTTTCTTTCTTACTGATCGACTTCATTAGCAGCTCCAACGCGTTGAGATTGCGAGACTCCAGTCGCTTCAAGTCTTCCACGTGATGCTGCATGAGAGTCCCCACACGTGCTCCATGGAAATACTGCACCTTACCAGCATCCGGTTTGATAACTCGATTGAGAATCTTCATCAGTGTTGTCTTACCCGCTCCGTTTCGACCGACAAAGACCACCTTTTCACCATACGCCACATTTAACGTTACATTTTTGATAGCGAGAGGAGGTGAGGTGGAGTTTTCTCTTTGGTTGGGTATCTCTGCCGCCGCTTTGTAACTAAACGATACGTTCTCCAGAGAAAGCATAGTGGTTTGTGCGAGCTTTGTGAGGTTCCGAATCTGCGGGGGTGGCGTCGTCAACGCTTCCCAGGCCTTGCTGTTGTACGAAGTTTCGTAAAGTGCAGTGTCTTCTGCACCGTCAAGCAATGTAAAATGGAAGCCTTGCCGGTCGCGGCTCCGTTTAAAGCGGTGGCCCTTGTCGTTGCGCTCGTTTCCAATCCGCTCCATCTTTTTCTTCTTCGCAGCCACAACTTGCTTTTTCTTGTCGTCCTTGCCCTTAGACGCCTGCTGGGTGATACGCGCAACCATCTTGGTCATTTTCTCGGTCTTTCGGTCAAGCTTGTGCTGCAGTCTCTCGTTGAACAACTTCTTCGTATCCATGGCTTCTTCGTAGGAGTCGTAGTTACCATCAAAATACACGAGCTTTTTGTCTTGCCCGCGCACTAGGATCGTTTCTTCAGCGACCTCATTCAGGAAGAATCTATCGTGGGATACCAGTACGATCGTCAACGT
>NW_008648992.1:1816066-1817517 GCF_000247585.1 Phytophthora nicotianae INRA-310 | reverse complement strand
GCAGATGTTAAATGGATGCTAACGGAAGGACTTAAGCTGAAGTGGGAATGGTGTATTCCGCACATGACCAATGCTGCCACAAAAGCCGCATGTGGTATTGTGAATGACAAGACCAAGTCTAAAAACCCATCAATGACGGAATTGATATCTCGCATTGGGAAAACTGTGTTTCAGGTTCGTCACGTCGAGGTGATGGGGTCTCTATTTGAGGAGCTCTGTGAAATGACTGGAGAAGGCAAGTCTCGTACTTTGATCGAGTTCAAACCGCATCGGTTTATGGGCCTTACAAAAGTGATCTTGCGCATACTGGAAAAGTGGGACCAACTTGTCGTTTGGTTTGGTGAGCGAATCTCAAAAGCGCTGCGGTCTGGACTTGCACCTCCCGAAGGCTTCCCTTTAGCCGCAGACAAACTGGATTTGATTCAACTGGTTTGCATTCTGCAGCCAATTACACTTCTCAACCGACGAGCTCAAAGTGACTGTGCGAATCAAATTGATGTCCTCTTGACTTTGTACAGACTTCGACAAAATGTTTTAGATCCGTCTGCTGCGCTCGTGGATTACCGCACCAAGCATTTACGGCCACCACGGTACTTCGCTGTTGTCGAGTTGACACCATTGGTCTCCAAGACGCGTCAATTACTCGCCGATGCATTTCACGATCGATTCTTTTCTCGCTATACCAACCGAACAAAAGTTCGCAAGATGTCGTACATCTTCGAAATTCAACTACTCCTACACCCCAAACTTAAGAACCCCGATGGAGTGCTCGCAAGGATGATTCATTTGTGCAACCAGCAGCTTGTTATCGAACCGGCTAATCCGTCAAAACGATTGCGTCCTGATGAAGTATCTCGAATGGTGAATTATGTCAAGACAACCATTATTGACCAACTAAAGTCTTTGATGCTATCGACTGCACCTGTCCAAGAAATCAGCACGTCTCAAATACCCAATTCGAACTCGCAGCCTATTATGTTCTCTGAAGACCTTATGGACTTCTATGAACAAGACGAGGGTACTGCCGAGGCGCCCTCGAACGACGTACAGAAATCCCGGATTGAAGACGAGTTGGAGCGGTGGATCAGTCAGCCTGTGACTATGGACCGAAATGGACAAAATCAAGCCGAGCATGTTCTTGAATTTTGGAGTCGCCAGACCAATAGGACATATCAGTTTCTTCCTTCAGTTGCGCGTATTGTGTTTGCCGTTCCTACTTCATCGGCTCAGATTGAGCGCGACTTCGGTGTTAGTGGAATGATGGTCACTAGCCAACGAAGCTCAATTTCCGCAATGAACATCGATATGTGCTCGTTCTTGAATAGAAACCGGAAATTTATTGACGTGACACAATGCCCAAGGCTTCAAGGCGACGCATACCGCAATAGCATCCCAACAAACGTGTTATTGCCAATGGAAGATGATAGCGATTATTTGGACATTTCAGCGGA
>NW_008648992.1:1812503-1813441 GCF_000247585.1 Phytophthora nicotianae INRA-310 | reverse complement strand
TTTGATGCAGTTGGCTAGGTTGCTCTGTGCTGAGAGGCGGTGGGTAATGATCTGTACACCGACGCCCAACACCCTCCAGTCTGCTGATCTCCGCTATATGCACGGACGTCTGGTGGTTTTGCGCAATCTTCCTTACGGAAATCCCGACGGACAGGCTTGGATCAAGGCGATCGCTTGACTGTTCGAGCGGAATGAGATCATCGGCTTCTATCGCTTGCAGCATCTTCTTAGTCGGATTATGATGCGGCATACGAAGGAATCGATCCGCGAGATATTGCCCGAACCCATCCGTTGGACAGTGTTTATCGATCCTACACCAAGTGAATACTCGCAGTACAACGGCATCGTAGCGGCTGTGAGAGCAACTTGGTCATCACTAACATGGATCCGAAGAAACCGGGGTATAAGCATCCAGACAGTCTGTTGAACCCAATCAACCGGAAGGAAGTCTTACGTGTGGTCTCCAATCTGCGGTCAGCATGCTGCGGTGGCGCTACTATGAAAGTTTCGTTGGCTGCGTCGTCTCAACTGGACACGATCAATATGCTGCACGCTCTACAAGTGGAAGTCGAGGATTTGGGAGTTGTAATCGACTATCTTCGAAAAGTGCAGCTCCCAGGGGTGGTTACGCAGTGTGGATGCTGTAAACGCAAGCTACAATTGCTCATGATTATCCCGTGCGGACATCTCTGCTGTGCTGACTGTGTGGAAGATCGTATGAAAAGAGTTGGGCCAAGTTGCTTTCGTTGCAACGCTGTGTTTGACCGTGAAGCGTTCCAAAGCAGGTGTTGAGTTTGAAATGGTGGAAGATGTGGCGGTGGAGCGCCAAGACCAACGGCACAACAGAGGAAGAAATGGTCTGGAGGGAGCTGGTCAAGTTGCTATTCGAGAACCGCGTCGAGCTCTGGATCTGACGCGGGATATCCACTTTATCGACG
>NW_008648992.1:1766732-1792782 GCF_000247585.1 Phytophthora nicotianae INRA-310 | reverse complement strand
GCTGCGTTAGAATTAGCGAGGTGCTTGGGCGTGCTGACAAACAAGCTGGAGAGTATTCCTTTGGAGGAAAGGCCGATGCCTTGCCAGCCGCCCCACGGTTATTCATTCAAAAAACAATACCCGCTCGTTTGACTGGAACGACATTAAACCAGCGGTTCTGGATCTTACAATACAGCAGCTAATTGGAGAACTTGGTACGCAGAGGACCATGCCCTGACCTCGATGTCGAGGTGGCGTTGCGAGTCATTGACGGACTGGATAGTGGACCTCTGCAACAAGAACTGCAGGTGTTAGCGGCAAAACAGGTTGCAAAGCTTGAAGCCAAGGATTTGCAATCTATCAAGGTCCAAATCTCCTGTGGAAGTGGACTATCCGTTCTAACTATACCAAGATCTTCGATACCACCGCAACGAAATGTAATGAGATGGGTTCTAGTCTGCTGTGCTTGGTAGTCGATGCATTGGTGCAGTATATTGGAGAGCTTATCCCAAGCAACGAAATAGTTGGGTACTGAAATCCATCATTATCAGAAAAAATGAATGGCTGAAGTAAACCATTGACGTGGTAAATGCCTAGAGCTGAACTAGCAGATAACGACAAACTTCAGGAGTTTCTAAGAGGCCCTGACATGTCGACGAAAATGACGACAGCAGCCCGCAATTCAAGGAATGCCAAGATGCGCGAAACTACGCTGCTAAATAGACTCGCGCCATGCAATCCAACTCTTCGTTCGAGTTGAAGGCGAGTTCAAGAAACGGTAACGCAGCTGTTACCATTACATTAACGCGCAAAATACTTTGCGGAATGTCAACTGCGATTGCAAAATAACAAGACAGAAATCAATCGCTTAATGTAGCAGATGAACGGTGGCACGGCCGGCAATTCCACCAAGCGAGCTCCTCTCGCATGATGCGGTATTCGTGTAGAAGATCGATAGCAGGTGCTTGGTAAAAAATGATACAGGTACTCGTTCTAAAACACTATTCACCTAATAGTTTTTCAATCTAGCTTTCTTGTTGTCTAGGTAACTCTCAATTATGAGTATGTTTTATGCTTGCTTTTTAATTGATCTTAAAAGATCAAGTTATATTTTTGCAAGAAAATACATATTACGAGGGTATCCTATCACTTTTTAATTCAGTCATGAATTAGGAAAAAGCGCGTCATGATCTGATAAGCGTAGTCGGTTTAGCTACGCATCCGCTCGCTTCTGGATAGACTGTCGTTTCATAGACTCTCTTGAGGATCGATACGAAGTCTCACCATTGCCACCGAAATACTCATTCATCCAGTCCAGTCTCCCCTCTTTCAACTTGGACCAGTGCGTGTGAATCACTTGATCCGCAACAAGTCCGATATGAACATCGTTCAATGTCCTGCTCGTGTGGATAAGCTCGTATGTTGTCACCGTTATGTTGAAGAAGTTTAGCACTTGAATAGGCAAAATACGAGCAACAAGAAACAGAGGAAGGTCTCGGTATCGAAAAAGGATTGATGTGGCCAGAACAAATCCACTCGCCTCCAGTTGTGCTCGCGTCGAAAGCAATGCATCCGCCGGCGACAGCTGTACATACACCTCCGTGCTACAGTCATACAGCGACGTACTACGCGATCGATCGTCCAAAAATCGAGTGAAGGAGTTAACTTCTGGTGGTGCAGAATCAGCATTTGAAACTCCGATTTTGTACGGCATTTTGGTGCCCACTCCGACCTTCGGACTTTTACGAACCAAGGCTTGTAACGTGGCATGCATCGTCAATCCAATGAAAGTTGCCGTAAAAATGACGATCACAAGAACAACAGTGTAAACGCTGAGTGATACATTCCTAGCGCAGACAGCGGAGCCGCGACAACCTGAATGCTTGGTTACATCGCTGGCTGATACTGAGCTCATACCCGTAGCAAGAAGAGTTCGGGTTGATGCAGATACAGAACTGGATCGACTGATCGCGAAGAGGACAATAGACGCGAGGAATCCCACGACGTGCGCGAAACTCGGCTCCATTTCTTGCATCTTTAGATCTCCAGCACGAGCAAAGACAATATTAATTGCCAGTACTACTACCAGCGTTCCACATCCAAATGCTCGAAGCACAGCCTCGTTCGTATCGGCTCCTACTAGCAAGTCGATGGTTAACTGTTTACGCCATTGAATCATTCCCAAGACCATTTGAGCAACCAGAATGAAGTTATAGCTACTCCGCACAACCTTCGCAATAGTACACGACGTTGTCGCATTCATTACTCTTGCCCATGGTGACACAAAGGCACATTTGAGCTCGTGCCATCCACGCATACTCGTCAAGTATGCCGTCACAACGAGTGCTAAGATCTGCAAGCTGATCACAAGTCGAATACTAAATGTGCTGTCCACTGTGACTTCATTCACTTTGTGGTTCACAAAGTTGTGTCGCACCACCTCACCCAATGAAGTCTTCTCCACAGTCCACTCAGATAGCCACATCTGCGTGAACAACAGTGAGCTACACTCGCCAGACAAGCTACACTGAATCATTCGCCAAGGTGCTGGGAACGAGTATGTACGTTGCACTCCGTCCGAATTCAAGTTAGCCACTGCTCCCGACGTACCAAGAGCCGAGTACGCACAGCCGAATTGGTCTCGTTTGCCACCATAAAGGTTGAATTCATCGCAAGTTTCGGGAACTATTAATTGTTTCGAGTACACCGACACCAGACGGAGATACTGGGAATTGCCCTGTGTCTCTATGTACCGTGCCTCACGTGTTGCATCGTAACACGAGCTCTCCACAGGGTCCAGATTAGCTCCAACAAGAGAAGCAATCAACATGGCACCAGAAGTTCGAGACGGATTGAGCTCCCCCATCGTGTCGGGGACGTAAAACTCGGTAGATTGTAGTCGGACACGAACATGAGCGTCGCTCGTTTCCAAGCATGATGCATCCACGCCGAATATTGGAGAATCCTGAGCACTTAGTAGCGCTTCAACCTGAATTGCACCTTCATCGTCTACGCCACCAAAGCACACACTTTTGTCAGCTGGAAGCGCGACGATGTCCGTGGATACCGACAACATTGTGGCGTGGTCTCCTGTCGTTTCGTTCACCACAAGAGCACGAACTTTCTCAAATGTTGACTGAGGCACAGCACGCACGAGATCTGTCGTAGGTTTCGGAGTCGCTCCACTGAAGAGCACGGTTTGAAGCTCAACGCAGTCCAAATAGCGGGGTGCGAGTACTTGGTAGTGGTCGTTTTCAAAGGCAAAGTAGGACAGTTGTTCGTATCGATCTCCGTGTCCATCTCCAAAGACACTTTGAGGCACAAGGATGACTTGCAAAGCCAGGGGCCAAAGCCCCATAGCAGCGATGGACACAAGAGCGATCTGACGCAGCATCCCACACACCAAGAACACGGCATTGTAGCGCTTGGAACCCAAGTCGACCTTTTTGGGCGTGAGGTCATCCTTCACCTCGGTAATGTCTTCGTGATGGCTCACGTCTCCCATCGTGTTCAGTGCGTGCTGAAAGGTGAACTTGTAAATGATGCAAAAATATCACGTACTGTATGGGGCGCATCCGCTATTATTGTCATTGAAAATGGGATCAAGACGTAACGTCGTTCTCACTCTGGTAGCATCACAACCAGCAGGCAAGTAAGCTATACTTAGGAGTTGTTGCGTCTCAATTTTTGAATTTCCACGGAAAACCCAAAATTAATACTTTGTGATGACACGCACGTCTAACAAGAATTATCATCATTTTGGTAATATCAGGATTCGACTACTTGGTACACTTCAACTGGAGCAGGCCTGGGAAAAGTTGGAAACTCTACAGAAAAGATCAATTTTCTTAACCCAAGATAAGAAAAATTGTCTGCTTGTTGGGCTAGGCATATGTACGGGCTAAACAAGGCGGGTACACTAGTAATGAGGGGTCTACACATGTCACTACGTACACTAGGTGCGTAGGTAAAAGTGAAATACCCGGGAAATGCGGTAAGAACTATCCCTTTAGAAAAATCTGCTGCTGAAGCTCTCCATTACTGCAAATCAGTTCGTAGTATTTCACTCAGCCAGTTATTGGAGAGCATTAAAACTCAGAACGATGGTGGCGAAGATTCGGACGAGCGAGCACTCGATGAAGTTCTTTAATCTTGTTTGCGAGCAACTGGCAGACACTGAAGTCTCCCAGTTTGTGGACTCGTTTCTTGGATGTTATCGTGATGAATTTTGCGATGAGGAAGGTAATGATACTATACCAAGCATTGTGCTGGTTGTCCGCAAATCCTCCTGGTCCGAATTTGACGATGCTGTTTTGAAGTTGCTAGACTTTGGCGATTAAGATAGTGGTGATAGAAAAAAAATGACGGACTGTCTTCTCTGGAGATGGCACTATGCGTAGTCGATGGACTCGATACTACTTCCGCTCAGCAAGTCTTAACCAAAATGGCTGTTGATCTGGCAGCTAAAATGACTGGTGAGAACTTGTCCACGTCTAATTTGATTCGGTTGCTTTGGAAATGGGTTCTTCTATGGGGCGATGAAGGGTTTTTAATGTTGTTTTCTTAAAGGATTCAGAGACACCGAAACGAGTCTGTTTGGCCCCTTTGATACAGTTCTTAGTGCAATATTGGATTGACAACGGAAATCAGAAGCGCTGGGCTCGATAACGCAAACAATCCACGCGTTTCTACGAGTTCCTTACCAGTCAATGACTACAAAAGAGTCGAAAACGTTTGAGGATCTTCTTGCTGCCAATCGACATGCTGCGGACTATGCGCCAAAGAAGCAAGATCACTTTTCTTTGGGAAATGGATTTCATAGGAGGTTTTGACCTGCTGAAGAGGTCCAGGTAAACCGCAGTGGTAATTCTAATAAATGACAGTGTTCTGTGGTCAACCGCTGCCGACCACCTGTAGTAAAACAAATTTTACAATATTCTTCTTTTCAAGACAGTAAAAAAAGATCCACAACACCAGCTTAAGTAAACTAATACTTTACGGATGAAACATCACAAGAAAAGAGTTGAATGCATAGGTACTCCCTGTCAGTTAGATAACAGAAACAACAAGGAGATTTCTCAGACTTTTGGGACAGATTGATTTTTTTACATTAAAGGTACTGGAATTTTAGTTCAGAAACCATCAATCGAGAATTTTTTTTTACTAAGAATCATGTTTCATTCTGCCACTTTCCAATTTGCTGGCTTCACCTAAATGGTTTCAATTGAGGAAGACTTCGAAGAAGGCCAATGGCCGTTTGGTGGTGATGGCGATTTCGACGAGGTGCCTGTTCCAGTTGGTGCTTCTTGCGTCAAGATTAGCGAAATCCTAGCGTCAGCAGATGAAAAGGCTGGTGAATACTCCTTTGGAGGTATTGCAGACAGTTTGCCCTCCGCGCCCGGCTTGTTTATCGATGACGTGGGGGCGATATCACTTCCGCTCGTTCCGGAACAAGCTGAAAAACTGATCTCAAAATGCGAGAAGTCCCCCTTTGGTCACAATATGGAGACGAAGACGGATGAGAACGTGCGAAAGAGCTGGCAACTGGCACCTCGAAAAGTGAAGCTCAAAAATTCACAATGGACTTCCGGTATCAAGGAGCTAACAGCTACTATTTCTCAACGCCTAGGCTACGAGAACGTCCAGCTCGATTGTGTACTGTACAAATTGCTGGTCTACGGAGAAGGAGGACACTTCGTTAAACATCAAAATACGGAAAAAGAAGACGGAATGATAGCGACATTGGTGGTTCAACCACCAAGCACACATGACGGGGGCGATCTCGTAGTGTTTCGAGGCGGAAAAGAGAGGTATCGCCACGATTTTGGCAAAATCGATGGCACGGCCCCGTATTTTACACACTACGCTGTCCACTATGCGGATGCAGAGCATGCATTGGAAGAGGTGACAAAAGGGTATCGCCTGGTTATGGTCTACTCAATTTGTCTACCAAAGACAATGCGTCATCTTAAAAAAGACTCCAACATGCCTATGAGTGATGATCTGGCAGATGCGATTAGTGAAATGGAATTGAACCACGAATCGTTCGCGTTGAGGCTATCCCATGAATACACCAAGAAAAGCATTAAAAAGATGGGGTCAGGTGCACTGAAAGGCGTTGATAGTGCGAGGTTCCAAGCATTGGAGGAAGCAAACGCTGTCGTACCCGCTGATAAGAAGATGCGAATCTTCATTGCAAAACTCTCGCACAAGATTATCTCGATTCTAGGTCTCGCTTTGGTCGGTGGCTGGCAAGAAGTGGAACGCTCTCAAACAATTCACTGGTATTCTGTGAGCGGTAAAGATCTAGGAAGCAGTAAGGACAAGGACTTGACGACATCGGCGACGAACCTGAACTTTCTAAATCCTGGTCAAGATACATACACTCAGTTGTGGGAGGCGTATGGAACTAGCAAGGAGGAGCCGTACACCGGTAACGAAGGTCCGACACGTAATACTAAGTATTCAAGATACGCAATTGTGGCGTGGCCAGCCTCTCAGCACACTGCAAATGCCTTGAAGCATATGTCTTTGGAACTTGGCGTGGAAGCCCTGATGGAGAAACGCCCAGCTGACAAAGCGACTCTACGCAATGTTCTTCAGATTGCTGATTCCCGGCTCAATTGTGAAAACTGGAGTGGTTCTAAAGCGTCAGTGAGATTCTGTCGCTCTTTTTGCGAGCTTTTGTTAGATATTGACGATGTGGAACTGGTAAAGTTGTTCTTCTCCAAATTTTGCCCTCGCCTTGGCGAGTTGTACGAGAACACTACGCTGATTCCGGTGCTTACAAAGATAGTGAGCACTTTTGGCTGGGGTGAAATTGGAGATACGCTGTTGGCTATTCTGGGCAATGTAACAAGTGTGTATCAGGAAGATAATTTCGGTGTTACTCATTTGGAAATGACTCTGCAGGTACTGGATGGTTTGGAAGAAGGACCTGGAAAGCAGGCACTGTTAAAATTGGCTGTTGATTTAGCAGTGAAAATCGATCAAGGGGAGTCAGATATGAATTGTACGGAACTGGATTTGAATTCGCCCAGTGTTATCGACATTCTCTGGAAAAATATTATTCAATCTACGGCGATAGAACCTTTCGAAACTATGGCAAACCACCTCATGTCAAAAGATCCAAGTGAGCTGGGTCAAGCAATTCAAGCATTTTCACAATATGTCGGTGAGCTTGATGAAACGAGCGATAAGTTTGTGGCACTTGCGTCTATTGGAGCGAAAAGGGCGAAGTGGTTGAAGAGGGAGATTCGGTTGCTGGATAAACCTTTTTCGTTTGAGATGCCAGATGCAAATTTCCCAGATAATAAGACGATTGAGGACTTTTTGCGTGGTCCCGGTACCAGTATGAAGACCGAGGGTCTGATAGCTTTTAGCGGTCTGCCCGATGCACGTAAGTATGCAGCTAGGTGTGTACGTAAAAAACAAGATGACGCCACGTTTACAATGAAACCTGCCGGGAAAGGGAAGAAGGCATTCGTGACGATCACAAAAACTCGGAAGTGGTTTAACAGATGCCAAGACAAGCTAGTGCAATACAGGGCTGAGCTGGATGACCTTGAAAAGCTCTACGACCATACCGCTACAGGCAGTCAGAAGAAAAAATGCCGTCGTGAATAACGGAACCAAGTTTCTGGATAGTGTCCAGTTGATTTCTTGGAGACAGTTAAATAAAAAACGATTTGGCAAGATACTATTTACTATTTTTATTTATCAATTTGTCTCTGTTATTGAGCAGATTCGTGGGAATCGGAAAGAGGTAGACATGGTTGTCTACGGCTGTCGATCTATAATACCTGGGGAAACGTCCGTATCGCTCCAAATTGACTGGTTTTGACTCGGCAGCTAAACTCGTGTAATTTTTTTTCATTTCCTCTTTTACTTGTGAACTTGTAAAGAAGCACTAGCATACAGCCAGTTGAAATGGGTGTCAAGAAAGACTTTAAAAGAGACGAGTGGCTTTTTTTAGTGGGAATAAACTGGACGATGTTCCCGTCCCCGAAGGAGACGGTTGCATTCAAATCAGCAAATTGCGCTCATCTGCGGATAGTAAGGCTGAAGTTATCGCTAGTCCTATTTGAGATATATATTCCGAAGACGTTTCACTAGCGCTACTGTTGTTTCACGAGTATACTTACAACAACATCCAAAATCTCGGTATTAGAGCACTGAAAGGCATCGACATTGTGCGGTTAAACGCCTTTGAAGATACCAACACATTCGTTCCTGCACCTCAGAACCTAGATTTGGATTGGCCATTTGTAATATCAGAGTTTGCGTCAGAAGGCCATCCACGGATACGACGTCCGTGGCGAAAGTCTTGGATGTGCCAACCATGTCGCTAAACCCGGAGCAAAAGACGCTTGATCAGCTGTGGAGATCCAACGAAAAGGGGAACATAGAAAGCAATATCTTCACACACACATCGCAAACGCGATTATAGCGTGGCCATCAGTTCTTCATGAAGGAGCATTGACATTTATGCCGGTGGATGCAGTCGTTGAAGCGTTTTACACTCGCGGAAATATTGAAGTCGCACAATGAAAAGCTAATCTATGACATCGGAGCAAGACTCGAAGCAGAAAGAGAAGAGGACTCACCTCTCTGTGAAATTTTGCCGCTTAATTTGAAAGATGCTCGCGCCTGCCGGTGATCCTGCACCTACTCTGGTACCTGGATCATCAAGATTATACGGACATTCGACTGGAAAGATTCTGGTGACGTCATTACAACGTATTGACTGTTTCAACAGTAGTTCGACACCTTTTGAGGAACACAAATACTCTTCGCTGAGTTTTTTTTTTGCATTTTCCACGACCGTTTTTATAAGGGCGTCCTGTGCAGCTCCTCTATCGAATCCAGCAATGATTTGAAGGGCCATTTCCATGCTTGAATCCCCCATATCTTCAGATGATATGCCATATATCCCCCCCCCCAGCTTTTAAACCCTGAACCGGAACGAGGCCGTTTTCAATGAGGTGGCAACAATGTTCAACATAATTGATCCCAGTCTACTGGGGCCAGTCATTGAAAAAAAATTCTTCCGTTCTGGAGTAATATCACGGAGGCTGGAGAACTTGCAGCCATCGCCACGAAACGGATTCAGTGGTGGGTGATGGCCGACGCGACATTCCCGGATAATTGCGAGGTGGAGACGTTTCCGTGAGATCAAACTAAAGTTTCCATGATGGAACCCACGTCGCAGCTAAATGGATGTGAAAAGATCAGGTGAATGCCTCGTTCAAGACTATAATACCTCCGTGAAAATCACGAAAACGCGCAAGTGGTTTGAAGAACGTCAGCGCATTTGAAGGTATACACAGCGGAGCTAAACCAGTTGAAAAAACATCGCGATGGGGACACTTGTGGTCGTGACAAGAAGCGCGTTCGTATGGAGTAATATGCAAGAATCTTTAATAAGGCCATTGTGGATCTAAGTCATTTTTGTGACGCTCTTACGTGAAAAATGCCGCTGCGATCATTGTAGACTCCATTGGTAGGTTCGTTTTTATATGAGTTACCAGTTTTACCTTGACTTGTTCTTGCAACAAATAGGTACAGTATTTCTTTAACCGCGAGTAAAGTTCTATTAAAATGTCTAGAGGTTCTAATCAACTCATTTCAATCGTGTGTTGAAGATGATTGAGGCGTGCAGACCATCACACACATCCTTGGTCGTCCTCATATTTTGATTCTCTCCGATCTTGCCAAAATGTACACCTACATCGAAGGCGATGAGAACGATTTCAAAGAGGGTGTCTGGCCTTTTGGTAGCGAAGGGGATCCAGACGATGCACCAATCCCGTCCGGAGGTGGATGCCGCCAGATCAACAAAGTACTAGCTAGAGCCGATGAAGACGAGGGTGAATTCTCTTTTGGAGGGCCAGCATATACGCTTCCTTCTGCACCAGGACTTTTTGTCGGTGGCGTAGGTCATGTGCCAGTCCCAGTTTGTTCAGAGCAGACGCAGCAGTTAATTGCTCGATGCGAGAAGTCTCCGTTCGGTCACAATCTCGACACCAAGAAGGATGAAAACGCAGGAAAGAGTTGGCACCTACAGCCGGATCTAGTCCAATTACAGAATCCACTATGGGAAAAGGGTCTCAAACAATTGACGGATACAATCTCGCATCGGTTGGGGTACGAGGACGTCTCGTTACAGCGTGTACTATGCGGTCTGGTGCTCTACGATGAGGGGGAACACATCGTCAAGCACCGAGATACTAAGAAAGAGAATGTGTCGCTTGCAACATTGGTAATTCAATTACCAAGTTTGCATGAAGGAGGTGGCTTAGTGGTGAATCGCGGAGATGAGCGATATCATTATGATTTGGGCAAGGCAGACGGCATGTCACCGTTTCTCGCGCATTACGCTGTGTATTATGCAGACGCCGAGTGCTCTATAGACAAGATAACGAAGGGGTACTGTCCCTTTTTGGTGTACTCACTTTACGTGCCGTTGACTGTGCGCCATCTTGAAAGAGATGGTTCCATAACTGAGGAGCTGGTCAAAGCCATAGAAAGCATGAATCCCGAAGAAGATGATGAATCATTTGCGCTGTTGTTGGGAGATGGGTATACTGAGAAATGTATTGCCAGTTTGGGTTTTGTGGCGCTGAAGGGCCTTGATCGTGCAAGACTTGGAGTGGTTTTAAGAGCGAACGCAGTCGTTTCTCCTGAGAAAAAGCTGAAGCTATTCATTGCTCAATTATCGCACGATATTTCGTACTTCGGAAGCTTCGGAGAGCAACATATTAACAAGCGCATGAATTCTATAAAATGGTACTCTTTAGCTGGGGAATATTTGGGAAACATACGCAATCTAAAGTCAGCTTCGCTAAATTTCCTGAATCCTGGCCAGGAAACACTTTGGGAGCTGTGGATGCCTCACGGGATGTTTAAGGAAGAGAACACTTTAGAAAGCCGAGTATATTCCAGATACGCTGTGATCGCGTGGCCAGTCGCCAAACATACAGAGAACGTGTTAAAACTGATGCCAGAGGATGTTGCTATTGAGAAACTGTATGCTCACAGCTCAGGTGACGCAACAGTACTTCGCACGTTCCTGCAAGATTTGAGAGCAAGATTCGAAGACCAAAAGGATTTTTCATGGGAGAGCGAGAGTGATATCGTTTCCGTCAGATTTTGCCGGACTGTATGCAAACTACTGGTCGATGCTGGTGATCCAGATCTTGTCAATTTCTTTTTCTCCGAACTGTGTCCTGACTTGGATGGTCTGGAAGGTAACGAAATCCTTATCCCATCTATTATATTGATAGTCCGTACCTTCGACTGGAGAAGTATTGGTGACGTTCTTCTGAAAGTACTTGGGAAGCACGTTCATCGGTACGGAAACGATGAAGCGGTTGGAGCTCTGCACCTCGAATTGGCACTGGACGTCATGAATGCACTGGACAACGGAACCGCTAAGAACGCACTATTGAAACTTGCAGTGCAAGAAGCTGCAAAATTTGCTCATGATGAGTTGTGCTGTGACGAAATGGTTGAAATAATTTGGAAACATGCCATCCATTGTAAAATCAATACTGTTTTTACGGATGTGGTGAATATGTTCAAGGAAACGGATGCGCGTCTGCTGAGGCGAACTGTGAAGACAATCGTACAGTCTTTTGATGAAATTGACGAAGGAAATGAAAGATATTCTCTGTTGACATCGCTGGTTGTAAAACGTGTTGGCTGGCTCAAGAAGCAAATTGAAGCGTACGACAGGCCGTTCTCTTGGGAGATGCCGGACGCTGAATTCGCAGATAATTCCACGGTGCAGCAATTCCTTCGAGGTCCTGATGTTACGATGCGAATGACAAGAGATATCTATAAATTTAAAGGATTTAAGGATGCACGGAACCATGCTGCAGAATGGACGCGCAAAAACCAAGTCAACGCGTCGTTTGAGATGGAAGCAAGCTCTACTAATGGAAATGCAGTCGTGGCTATTACGAAGACGCGCAAATGGTTCACGAAGGGCCAACAGAATTTGGAACGGTACAAGAAGGAGCTGAGCCAATTGAAGAAGCATAATAGCTGTAAGAGCGGTGATCCCAGTGACGTCAAGCGGGCTCGAGTGGAGTAGTTGATCGCAGCGTTAGTGAAGCTGTGGTGGCTAGTTCAGTAGTTGCGAATGAGATACCTTTGAAATTCAAAGCAAGAAATTTGTTTTTTTTTCTTTGCTAAGACATATTCCGATCATGGTAATTGCTCTGATTTTATTTGAAAAATAATGATGTTTGATGGACGTGATCTGATCAAGTCGATTCCTCTCTGTCATACGGAATACAAGTTAGTTTTTTTTTTTTTCATTTTCACAACGGCCAGCATGAGCGCAAAAGTGGGGGAAGACTTTGAAGATGGGAAGTGGCCTTTTGGTTTTGAAGGCACGCCCGAAGATGTTCCAGTTCCGTCAGGCAATACTGTAGTTCAAATTAGCAAGATGTTGAGTCGAGCGGATGAGCAAGTTGGAGAGTACTCGTTTGGAGGACAAGCCAAAGCTTTACCAGCGGCGCCCGGGTTGGTTGTCGACGGAGTGGGGTCAATTCCTGTTCCTCTAACTACAGAGAGAGCACAAAAGCTAATCTCCGTATGTGAACAGTCCCCCTCTGGTCACAACTTGGACACCAACACGGAAAAAAACGTCCGGCCCACTCAAGCGCGTTTTGAGAATATGGCGTGGCAAAGCGGCATCGAAAAATTAACACATAGCATCGCAGATCGATTGGGCTACCAATGCATTACACTTCAGAGTAAGTTGTACAAGTTGCTAGTCTCTGGAGAGCAAGGGCATTTTGTGAAGAACCTGGGTATAAAGAAAGAGGATGACACAATTGTCACGCTTGTAATTCAACTACCAAGTTCTTATGAAGGAGGAGACTTGGTGATTTGGCGAGGTGGAGAAGGAAAGTTCCGTCATGATTCTGGAAAGATTGATGGTACAGCTACTTTCCTTCCTCACTATACAGTTCACTACCCTGATGCTGAGCACACAGTGGAGAAAATTACGAAGGGCTATCGGTTCGCATTGGTTTACTCACTGTGTCTACCTGAGACAATGCGCCACCGGAAAAAGACTTATGATGTTCCTCTAAGTGAAGATCTGGCAAGTGCAATCTCAATGATGGATCCCGAGGATGATTCGTTCGCGTTATTACTGTCCCACGAATACATTAGCAAAAATATCGAAAAGATGGATATTGAAGCACTAAAAGGTATTGACAGCGTGCAAGTTCACGCTCTTGAAGAAGCAAACACACTCGTTCCTGCCGCCAAGAAACTGAAGCTATTTCTTGTTCGGTTGGCACACCAAATTTACGTTAAACAAGTACCGCGTGCGGATAACAAACACTGTGAGGCTATGTGCTGGTACGATATCAATGGCGCGTGTTTAGGACAAGTTGGGCAGTCGACTATGGTATTAAACTTCCTCAATCCAGCTCTGGAAACGATTAGGCAAATATGGGCACGGCACGAAGTCAACCGCACCGAGAAATATGGAGCGATTCACATCGAATATGCCGCGTACGCGATTGTTGCATGGCCTGCAGCTCAGCACGAAGACAAAGCGCTAGCATTCATGCCCATCGATGTAGTTGTTGATACTGTTTACGCGCGTAAACCTATTGACGCTGCAACATTGAGAAATTTACTGAATGATATCGGTACAAGACTTGACGAGGGGAGAAAATATTTCAACCGAGATGATCTCTCTGTTAAATCTTTTTGCTTAATTTGCGAGATGCTCTTGGATGCCCGTGACTCTGAGCTCGTGAAAATGTTTTTCACCGACACTAGTTCCAAGTTTGGAAGCTTGGAGCCTCCGATTCCAGTGTTTTCCCCTCCATTTGGTAGACTGAAAAACTGGGCCTCTCTAGTCCCTGTAATCACCAAGATTTTACGGACATTCGACTGGAAAGACTATGGTGAAGACCTACTTCATCGTTTCGGTAGCTGGAACAAGTATGATATAAAGGTATATGATCACGAAGAGTCAAGAATGAGAATGGCGCTTCAAATCGTTGACGGGTTGGATAACGGGGCTGCCCAGGACGCTCTCCTGAGAATGATATTTCAAATGGCAGAAGCGCTGGATAAAGAGGATATACGCTTATTTCGGGACGTTGGGCTTCTGTTGAAATGGATAAGTCGTAGCAGTGAAAAGACCGTTATCGATAAGGTGTCAACGATATTGAACCAAATTGATCCGAGTCGACTGGGCTCAGTCATTGAGAAGTCTCTTCCATTCTGGGCTGACATTGAGAAGGTTGAAGAGCTTGCTGCCATCGCTACTAAACGGATGCAATGGTTGACGGATCAAATCGAGTCAATGGATAAGCCCTTCTCGTGGGAAATGCCGCACGCCTCATTCCCGGACAACAACAAAGTGGAAATCTTTCTACGAGGTCCCGACGCTACCATGAAGGTGACCAAGAAAGTGCAAAAGTTTAAGAGTTTTCAAGATGCCAACAATTACGCTGCTAAATGGATCCGTGAAGAACAAGTGAATGCCTCATTCGAGACAGAAGCTAGCTCGACGAATGCCGATGCTGTCGTGACAATTACGAAAACGCGCAAGTATTTTAACGAATGTCAGCACAAATTGCAGGCGTACAAGACAGAGCTTAACCAGTTGAAGGAACAGTGTGGTGGAGACACTAGTGGTGGCGACAGGAAGCGAATTCGTCTGGAGTAGTATGAGAGTGAATGAGAGTGGGTGTCGGTCTTGGAGCATTTTTTTTTCTTGTTACGGTGAGCTTGTGGTGGTGAATTGCACTTGGAAGCTATTTATTGCAGTTTCGACTCTAGTTTCCTCCAAGCTTTTTTTCAAGCTTTTTCCCAGCTTTTGTCTTGCAACAACAACAACAAAAATGAAAATGAATTGAAAATCTTCTTCGATATGTCCGTCAAACTCCTCCACGATTTCTTGCCAGCTTGTGTTTGTATTAACAGATCTCGTTGTATTTTCACACTTCTTTCTGCTGATGTTCAGCTCAGAAATCCTCGTTCTGGAAGAACTTGTTAATCATCTCGAAAGAAACCGATGGTTGGTCCATGGGGACCATGTGACCAGAGTTGAACACACGAATAAACGCCAAGTTCTCAAACGACCGAACACGACCAGCATCCTGGGCTTCGGACGTAATAAACGGACGGTTGGGTGCATAGTTAAACTCCGCTTTGCCGCTCCAATCCAGTGCCATTACCCACGCTTGGTTGCCCACCCAATTGCACATGAGATCAGCGTCGCCAGCGTAAATCAGCACTCTTACACCGGCATCTAGTAAGAGTTTAACATCCTCAGCAGAGGACAGCATTTCATCGAATGCGAAACCCGCACCGACTATTGCATCACATTCTCGCCATGGTTTCGACTTGTGCACGTCAACTCCAAGCTTGTCCAGTACACTAGGCGTGTTCAAGTACTCATCAATATGCTCAAAGTGGAAACACTTCATGACGTTCTCTTCAGTGCACGGCTCGCGGATATCGTACGGGTTGCGTCCGGACTGGTAGTACGGTCCTTCTAGCGCTCCAAAGCAGAACTCCAAGGCGTCAACGCATTTAGAACGTTCTTTTTGGCACTGCACGATTAGCTCATGGCATACAGGCTGCGCCTTACGCATCACTTCAATGGCTTGTTCGTCCAGCAGCGACACATTGTACGAGTTGAACGCCATGTCCACACTATGCTGATACTGCACCGCTGGATCGGTCAGTCCATTTCCGACCGCAATACCGGCCAGAGTAATGTGCACAGCGTCAGGTTTCAAGTGTCGGAGCATATTGGCTTTTAGAATATGACTAGCGGCTGCAGGGACATAGTGTCCCCCATAGCTCTCCCCAGTCACGAAGAATTCCCGATCAGCCAAGTCTGGGTGCTTTTTAAGGAACTCTTGCAAGAACCAGTAGATGTTCTCAGCCACGTTGAGCTCTCCGGAGTCATAGTCCACTGTGGGGCCGTAAGAGTATCCGACTCCGGTTGGTTGGTCTAGCCAAATAACATTTGCGTGTCCGTTCCATGAGTACGGATTGGTCTTGGTAGACAGATCTGGTTGTACTTGGCAAGGGCCATTCTCTGCTAACAGTGCCATCATACTGGAGCAACCAGGTCCTCCAGTTAACCAGAGAACTAACGGGTCTGACTGTGGGTCACTGCGCGACTCGACGAACCAGTAGAAATAGTGGTCGTCATCCTTGTTCGGCAGCTTAATGTAGCCCGTCTCGTGATTCGTAATCCCGCAAAAGAACTCGTCTTGAGGTCCCTCAAAATTGTTACGCGTTATGCCTTTGAGGTTCTTCAAACTTGATAATGACGAATCTTGGCGCACCACGAACGTGAGCGTGAGCAGCAGCGCCACGCCAGTGACCACGAGCAGAGAGATGCGTGTGGCAGGCGAATGAGACCTGAGCGCTGGACTTGAGGAGCGAGCGCCCTCCGTCACAAGCGGGGTCAACTCCGACGTTCGCCTCATCTTGGGAGATCCGAAAAGTGAAGATGATTCACATTCGGAATCAGATCTGAGTATGTTTTTGATTGGATAAGACATTTTTGTTACCACTTCAACTTGCAAAGTTGAAGTGAATTGTACTTTAGCTGACCTCGCTGTTAACGGGTCTGCAGACTTTGGTTCTTGATGAATCGGTTGATCATCGCGAGTGCGACTGCAGGTTGATCCTTGGAAACCACGTGGCCAGCCTCGAAGACACGAAGGAATGTGAATTGGTTGTTGTACGTGCGGACAGTACCAGCGTCGACGGTATCAATCTCTCCAGCCACTAGAAAAATGTGCTTTCTTGCATCATTGAAATCGCGCTGATGTTTCCACTTGAGCTGCTTCGTCCAAGCGTCACTTCCACGCCAATTGCAAACCAAATCTGCATCGCCGCTGTAGATTAACACGCGGATAAACCCGTCGTTCAATAAATCAGCGACGTATCCGTCAAAGTTCATCATCAAGTCCGAGTAGTGCTCGCGATTCGAGCTGGAGCACTGCTGCCATGAACTCACTTGATCGGAGACGCTGAGGTACGCACGGACAGCATTCGAGTTGAGGTATTCGGCGACGGCAGACGTATTGTAGCATCCTGACGGATCACTGGGGTCGCATTTCTTGCGGATATCGTACCTGTTTCTATGCGAGCTGTCCATGGCGTCTAATAGAAAACTTGAACAGAAGCGTGACGCCCCTGTGCAAGCACTCGAGTTCGTCTGGCACACATTCAGAAGCTCGTGGCAGACTGGCACCGCTTCTTTCGCGGCAGCCAGATCTGTAGGGTTAATCAAAGAAATATTGTATGAGTTGCTGACAGCCATGTCCAGCGCATGCGGCATCTACAAAACAACATAATGCCGTCAGATTGATCAGCTCAAAAGCACGGATAAGAGTCATACTTGTACAGCAGGGTTCACCAAACCGTTGCCGATAGCGATACCCTCGAGGTTTATGCGAACCGTAGCATTTGCCTTCTCCACAATGGAGTTCTCTCTCCAAATGTAGTGTGCAGCAGCTGGAATGTAGTGAGCTGGATACCCCTCTCCTGCTAGAAACAGAGCTCTTCCTTGAAACTCTGGATGCTTGTCTAGGAATCTCTGTAGGAACCAGTACACATTCCTCTGCACGTCCCCCGCATTGAATTGTGCTCTAGCATTACTACCGTACGAGAACCCGACGTTCGTAGGCTGGTCCAGCCAAACCACGTTCGCCTCTGACGTCCACGAGTACGGATTCAGTGCTGTAGTACCCTCCGAGATAATCTGGCACGGGCCGTTCTCCGTCAGGAGCGTCACGAGGCTAAAGCAGCTTGAGCCGCTACCGGTCATCCACAGCACCAACGGGTCGCTGGCTGGGGCCTTTCGAGACTCGAAGAACCAGTAGAATAGGTGATCGCCTACGTTGTAAGGCAGCGTGATGTAGCCAGCCTCGCTCCTCTCGGTTCCGCATTGGAACCAGTTCTTGGACGTCGGCGCGGGCGTATGGTGATGCCTCGTAGTATTCAGCGGCGTCAGGTCTGTGTGAGGCTCCGTCACTTTGATCGGCTGCTGTGGTATCGCCTGTGAGTGCGTCTTCTTGCCAATATTCGTCGTCGTGAGCACAGCGACCACCACCAGGATGAGGCCGACAACTGCGAGACCAGCAATGCGTCTCTTGTGGTGCGCGTACGGCTCCAGTGGTCGGCGCTCGGCATTGCGCAGTGGCGTAGTCTCAGTCACCATAATATCGCTGCTCAAGCGTGTCCTCAAGACCACAAAATTTAAAATAGTGAGCAATGACGCCGAGGTTCGATGGTCAAGTGCCGACCGCGGTGCCTGAGGCACTGCCTCACTTGCTGTAGGCTGCAGGATCCCATCGAGTCGGATAGGCTTCGAGATTCACCACCGATCTTCAGTTTTCTGCTTGGGTTTGCGTGGTTTGCCACGCACGTGTCTGTCGCATATCTGATTATGTTGTCAGCTATCGATCAGAGACTCGGTTGTGAACACTGGAAGGTGCGATTACATGTAGCGGCCTCCAATACATTGGAGACTGAATCCATACAAGATGATTTCATGTTGACTCAAATCTAGGTGGAAGCACGACAAAAATGGCATTATAGTGAGGTGCAATTATGCTGTGAACTATGGATAGATCAAGTTTGGATCGGAGGTGGAGGGGCTCCTCAAAGCTCCGAGTCTCCAGCGATCTAAAGTTTACTGGACTGGCTGATCCTGGGGAGCAGCAACAGGCTGAGCCGGAGCTGCATCCACAGGCTGAGCTGGAGCAGCGTCGGCAGCAGGCTGAGGCTGAGGCTGAGGCTCAGCGTCGGGAGCAGGCTGTGCGGCAGGCACGGGCCCAGCAGGTACGGGTTCGGCGGCAGGGACAGGCTGTGCGGCCGCTGCAGGCTCAGCGGCAGGCTGCTTGTCAGCAGGGGCGGCGGCCGGTTGCTCAGCAGGGGGATCAGCAGGAGGCTGGGCCGGAGCTTCCGTGTTCGGTTCAGCGGGGACATCCGTGGCGGGCTCAGCAGGGGGCTCGGTAGCAGGCTGAGCAGGGGCCTCAGTAGGGGCCACGGTCGGAAGATCGGTGATGACTGGGGCCTCCGTTCGGAGCGCGGGGGTGGGCTCAGGAGTGGTCTGCTCCGTCGCCTCGGTGGACTTGGAGCTGTGGCCGCTGAGCGTGAGCCACAGCACGACAACGACCGCCGCGATGACTACGACAGCGCCCGTGATGCCGACAATGCGTTTGCGCTTCTGGGCATCCGAGGCATACTGCTCGCCGCGCAAGGGGGTTCTTTCCGTGGGCATACTGTCCGGGTGGATTCTACTATCAAAGACTCAGATACGCAATGCACTCTGCGGCGACAATCGAGAAATGAGCTTCTGGAATCAGCCCCTAGAGAAGCTTCCATGGCAGAGGGGAGGCTGCGTGCACGAGGGCGAATCAAAGCCGCTGACAGGTCGGCGTAAGCGAAACCACACAAATATAGAAGCTTGTGGGTGGCCCTGCTGCTTGGTCTGCTGCGTCGGACCAAGCTTTGATTGTCAACGCAAGATTTGTATCGCGGGCTAGTGATCTTGGTTGTGAAGCCATCTACGAGCATGGCCGCGGCGGCGGCGAAGGCATTGGTCTGCAGCACAGTGACGCGATCAAAGCCCGACAACGTTGCGAGAGCCAAGGCTTGGTATGATGCTCGTTGAGCAGAGCGAATGAATCATGGTACAAGGCGAGTTCCTGGAATGCGCAATGCTCCATGTCATCATGCGATACATGACCACTATGCTCTTCATCTGCCACGACTCCGCACTGTGCCATTGCACCATGTCTTGCGCCGGAAATTCGCAAGTCGGCTCCTAGCGTAGACGTCGCGAAGGCAGCTCAACCAGAGCCATTGCTGTAGGGAACAGCTCGAAGCTGGAGGCTCGCAATGGCAATCTCATACTCATCAAGCACCTGATTCATATGTCCACGTCAGTAGTTCATAAACGAGCCAAAGTTATCAGGTGTGTCTTGCGAGCTAAAATCACTTCAACACAAACATGGGCATTTCAATTGACTCAATTGTCAAATGCCTACAGCTCTTCATTGCGGAGGAACCGGTTGATCATCTCGAGCGCCACTTCCGGTTGATCCATAGCCGCCATGTGACCCGCGTTGAACACTCGCAGGAACGTCAGTCGCTTGGCGTACGTCCAAACACTCCCGGTGTCTCTCGCATCGACCTCAAACACGTGCTCCTCGACCGTCTGGAACTCCTTTTGATGAGGCCACGCTAACGCTCTTGTCCACGCCAGTCCGCCGTACCAGTTGCACACCAGGTCGGCGTCGCCATGATAGATCAGCACACGGACAGAGCTGTCACCCAGCAGCTCCTCAACGTGCTGCTCGAACGTCTTCATCAAGTCCGCAGCGAACGCCAGCTCTACATCCGCCGCTGCCGCCTGCCACGGTGCGGGGTGCACACCCGATACATGCAGGTATGAACGTACTGTGTCTGAGTTCAGATACCCGGTGATACGCTTGACCATATCTCCGTAACAGTAGATCGGATCTAGCTCAGTGCATTCCTGACGGATGTCCATCATGTTGCGACCCGCACCAACGTACGCGCCCATGACATTGAGTTCGCAGAACTCTGCAGCCTCGATACACACGCTCAAGTTTGTTTGGCAGGCTCTTACAAGCGAGATGCACTGCTTCTCTGCGATCTTTGCTCTCGCCAGAGTCTCGTCGTCCATCAACTTAACTCCGTACGCGTTGTCGACCATATCCAAGCCGTGCTTGCTCTAGTACACAGCGATGGTTAAGTTTCTTTTTTCATTGTTAATTATTAGTATATGTAGTGCGTTTACCTGCACGACAGTGTTGACCAAGCCGTTGCCGATAGCGATGCCCTGAAGGTTGAGACGCCCCTTCTTGGCCGTCTTGTTCTCCTGGTAGATCTTGTGCGCCGCCGCAGGAACATAGTGGCCAGCGTAGCTCTCGCCTGCGAGGAACAATGGCCGGTCTTGGAGCTCTGGGTGCTTGTCCATAAATCCCTGGAGGAACCAGAAGATGTTCTCCTGGACGTCATTCTCGTCGTGATCGACGTCCGCCGGGCTGCCGACCGAGTAGCCGACGTTCGTGGGTTGATCCAACCAGATGACATTGGCTTCAGTGTTCCACGAGTTCGGGTTGATCTCAGTGGACAAGTCTTCACTGACGAAGCACGGGCCATTCTCGCTCAAGAGCGTCAACAGACTGGAGACTCCAGGGCCTCCACTGAGCCAGAGGACGAGCGGGTCCGTTGCTGGAGCTTTACGGGACTCAAAGAACCAGTAGAAATAATGATCGTCCTGCTTGTTTGGCAGCTTGATGTACCCCGCTTCATTCGCTGCGCTGCCACACACTGTTGTCGCATCATCTGCATCCGTGACAGTGGCGAGCGACGGCGTCTGGTTCGCGGTAGTCGCAAAGCCGAACACCACGACGATCACCAGCGTCAAGGTTCCTAAAGCCACGATCTTAGCAATGCGCCGCTGGCGATAGATCTCGGCTGCGCGCAGATCCGAGTACAACGGAGTTGACTCGTCCACCATGGCGTCTACTGAGCTGGGAAGATCTTCAAGTGACGAATGAGTGGAGACGACAAACTGTAGTTGAATGTAGGAATCGCACTGTCCGTGCAATAATGTGCTGATAGTATGCGAAGAGGTTTTCTACAATTCCTTGTTGGCGAAGAACCGGTTAATGAGATCTAAAGAGACTGCCGGTTGGTTGGTCGGCACCATGTGACCAGCATCATACACGCGGACGAACGCAAGGTTCTCGAACGTCCAGACTTCACCAGCATTAATCATACGGCTGTGCTGCTGCAAGGGGTCGTGAGCGATGAATGATCGCTTCTCGGCTGTATTAAAGCCATCCTTGCCTCGCCAGTCGAGGTCTAATGTCCACGCTCGATTGCCGACCCAATTGCACATCAGATCGGCGTCGCCGGCGTAAATGAGCACACGGAGACCATCATTCAGCAATTCCCCGACGTACGTATCATACGATGCAGCCCAGTCCCCGTCTGCGATGAATCTCGTGTGAATGTCCTCGTTCTCTTCCACCCACGCAGGAGAACGCTCATCGACACTCAAATACTCACGTACTGCTGGAGAGTTCAAGTACCCCGCAATAATGGGGAAGTCTCCGCAGATTGCATGAGGGTCGCTGTTGTTGCACGGCTCGCGGATGTCGTAGTTATTGCGATTCGCCTTGCTCAATGGCTGTACCAGCTTCTTATCCCAACAATCTACACCCAGAAGACACAAAGTCGCATTATTCGGTGACGTCTGACACTCGTGAGTGAGCTGGATGCACGCAACGCTGTCCATCTTCATCTTCTCTACTTCAGCGTCAGTCAACAGCGCGATGTTGTACCGGTTGTGGTTCATGTCTTGGTAGTGAGCATATTGAATCATCGCATTCGTGAGGCTGTTGCCGATGGCCAGGCCTTGTAGATTGATGATCGGGAGCTCTCCACTCTCTTGATTCATCTTCTGCATGTAGTGCGCTGCAGCTGGAACGTAGTGTCCACCATAGCTCTCACCCGTCAGGAAAAACTCGCGGTTCTGGTACTCAGGGTGTTTCTCCAAGAATCTCTGTAAGAACCAGTAGATGTTCTCGGCCACGTTGGTTTCATTGTAGTCTGTGTCTGCAGAAGAACCAAACGAGAAGCCTGTGCCGGTCGGTTGGTCTAGCCAAATCATGTTGGCGTTGAGGTTCCAAGAGTACGGATTGAGTTTGGTACTCAAGTCGGGTTGGATGCTGCACGGGCCGTTCTCGGCGAGAAGAGCGAACAACCCGGAGCCTCCGGGGCCTCCAGTAAGCCACAATACTAGTGCATCCGTCTCGGGACTGGTGCGCGACTCAAAGAACCAGTAGAAGTAATAATCGTCTTCCTTATTGAGTAGCTTGATGTAACCGGCCTCATTCTTCGTGTCGCCGCAGATAAACTTGACTGTTGCTGGTACCGACTTATAGTTGTCGAAAAACAGCCACCACAGGCTCAATCCAGCCAGAACCAACGCTGTCACGATGCCTAGTACTATCAGGCAGCGTTTGGCCTTTAGCTTTTTGCTGGAGGACCCGTAAATGGTTTGCACGGCAGGCAGCAGTCGGGTCTTCTCGTTCAGCCGCGGCATGATAAACTACGCGGTCCTTGCCTTGTACGTTGACAAAGCTGATTTGATAATGAGGTGACAAGGAGCGATCTTACAAGATAGGACAAGTTTCATTCATATCCAATCAGTTTATCAACCTACAGCGTTTTGTTCGTGAAGAACCTGTTGATGAGGTCTAGCGAGACTGCAGGCTGGTTCATTGGCACCATGTGTCCAGCATCGTACACTCGAACAAACGCGAAGTTCTCGAACGAGCGAACCACACCAGCGTCAATGTTGCTACCATCGGGTAACAACGGGTCGTGAGCGATGAATACTTTCTCTTTGACTGCGTTGTAGCCGTCTTTGCCTTGCCAATCGAGTTCCAACGTCCAGGCTCGATTGCCGATCCAGTTACACATGAGATCAGCGTCTCCGGCGTAAATAAGCACGCGAAGACCGTCGTCCAGCATCTCCGCGACGAATTGGTGGAATGGCATGGACCAGTCGCCGTCAGTGGTGAATGTCGTCTCCACTTCGTCGTTATCTTCGTGCCAGGCAGGAGCACGTTCATCCACGTTCAAATATTTGCGCACTTCGGGCGAATTCAAGTACTCTCTAATGAGAGGATGATCATCGCAAGCGGAGTTGGGGTCGCTGTTGTTGCATGACTGGCGAATGTCGTAGTTATCGCGGTTTGCCTTGCTGAAAGGAGCAATTAGCTTTTCAGACCAACATTCTGGTGCTTCCTTGCAAACACTCCCGTTGCGTGGTGCTGCTTGACACTCTTGGGTCAAGCGAATACACTCCACACTGTCGGCCCTCATCTGCTGCTCCTCGGCGTCTGTAAGGAGCGTGAGGTTATAACGGTTGTGGTTCATGTCTTGGTAGTAGGCGTATTGAATTACCGGGTTGGTGAGGCCATTGCCGATTGCCAAGCCTTGTAAATTGATAAGCGGAACCTCGTCGTTCCCCTTGACTTCCTTGTTCAACGACCAAATGTAGTGCGCTGCAGCTGGGACATAGTGACCGCCATAGCTTTCACCCGTCACGAAGAACTCGCGGTTCTGAAATTGTGGGTGTTTTTCCAGAAATCCTCGCAAAAACCAGTAAATATTTTCACCCACATTGGTTTCATTAAAATCTTTGTCTGCAGGAGAACCGAAGGAATAACCCACACCTGTTGGTTGGTCAAGCCAAATGACGTTGGCGTTGGTATTCCAAGCGTACGGATTTAATTTGGTACTCAGGTCGGGTTGTATGGTGCACGGGCCGTTCTCAGTCAAGAGTGCAAACATACTGGAGGAACCGGGACCGCCTGTGAGCCACAAGACCAGCGGATCCGTCTCGGGGTTGGTGCGCGACTCGAAGAACCAGTAGAAATAGTGGTCATCCTCCTTGTTCGCTAGCTTGATATGACCCGCTGAGCTGTTGGTTACACCGCAGATATAAGATCCCTTCGGGGCTGAAGCCGAACGCCCGTGATCTTGAATTAGCCACAGCGCCAGCACTAGCAACGCTCCACCGAGTGTCAACTTCAGAATAATCGCCTTCTTGCTACGATCATTGATCCTGACAGTATGGTCCGCTGGTGCGACCAAAGGAGACAATTCGTCGCTCGCCATCGTCTGTTCTGGTACTTGGGGGCAAAATGATGAATGACAACGCAAACTGATCGGAGGAAGGGTGATTGGCAATCCTCCCAGGATTATCCCAGGTCAAAGATCATGCAAGCAATGAAAGCGTAAAAAGCACTTGAGTACGGGTAATTTTTCAGTAAACAATGCGTATCTGTGGTAGCAACTCCGTCATGTTACGCTAGCGCTTCATTCTTGAAGAATTTGTTGATGAGATCTAAGGACGCAGCAGGTTGATGCGTCGGCACCATGTGGCCCGAGTTGAAAACGCGCACCAAAGCAAGGTTCTCGAAAGATCTCGCCGTACCAGTATCCGTCGGAGCAGCATTAGGGTTAAGCAAGTCTTGAGTCAGCAGCGACTTCTCCTCCGCTGCATTGAAGCCCTCGCTGCCCTTCCACTCGAGAGCGTCGATCCAAGCTTTATTACCCCACCAGTTGCACATTGCATCAGCATCACCGATATACAGAAGCACTCGAACGTCGTTGTTCAATAGATCCGCAACGTAACTGTCGAACGACTGCAAGGTATCGATGACAAAGTTTTCGGCTACTTCGGCACTACCCCCGACCCAGTCGCGGTCAACGTTCAAATATTTGTGCACTGCATCTTGAGCGAGGAACTCCTCGATAAGCGGAATACCATGGCAAAAGCCAAAGTCCACCCAATCGCAGTGTTCCCTCACATCGTAGGGGTTGCGACCAGTTTGGTTGGCGGAGAGTGCAAGGAAGCCGTTCTCGAAGCAGAACGCGTCTTGCTCGACACATGATGAGTTATTGGGAGATTGCTGACACTCGCGCGTCAGTTGAGCACATTTGGCAGCGTTGACCTTGAGTTGTTCAGCCACCGCTTCGTCGAGCAGCGTGATGTTATACGAGTTGTCGAGAATATCAGGAGCGTGTTGGTACTGGAAATAACCAAAATATTAATGAAAATATCCGCACAAAACTCTCTAGCATGTCTACATACCTGCACAACTGGGTCCGTCCATCCGTTCCCAACCGCGATTCCTTGTAGATTGATGCTCTTTACGCCAGTGACCTCGTTCTTCTTGTTTTGTTCCCATATGTAGTGTGCCGCTCCAGGGACATAATGTCCACCATAGCTCTCGCCAGTTAAGAAGAACTCTCGTCCATCAAACTCCGGATGCATCTCAATAAAACCCTGCAGAAACCAATACAAGTTTTCGCCCACGTCCTTCTCGTTGTAGTCGTGGTCTCCACCAGAACTGTACGAGAACCCGACGCTTGTAGGCTGATCCAGCCAAAGCATGTTTGCCTCGTATGTCCACGAGTACGGGTGCACTTTTGTTGTGAGGTC
>NW_008648992.1:1760625-1766632 GCF_000247585.1 Phytophthora nicotianae INRA-310 | reverse complement strand
CTAGCGCTTCATTCTTGAAGAATTTGTTGATGAGATCTAAGGACGCAGCAGGTTGATGCGTCGGCACCATGTGGCCCGAGTTGAAAACGCGCACCAAAGCAAGGTTCTCGAAAGATCTCGCCGTACCAGTATCCGTCGGAGCAGCATTAGGGTTAAGCAAGTCTTGAGTCAGCAGCGACTTCTCCTCCGCTGCATTGAAGCCCTCGCTGCCCTTCCACTCGAGAGCGTCGATCCAAGCTTTATTACCCCACCAGTTGCACATTGCATCAGCATCACCGATATACAGAAGCACTCGAACGTCGTTGTTCAATAGATCCGCAACGTAACTGTCGAACGACTGCAAGGTATCGATGACAAAGTTTTCGGCTACTTCGGCACTACCCCCGACCCAGTCGCGGTCAACGTTCAAATATTTGTGCACTGCATCTTGAGCGAGGAACTCCTCGATAAGCGGAATACCATGGCAAAAGCCAAAGTCCACCCAATCGCAGTGTTCCCTCACATCGTAGGGGTTGCGACCAGTTTGGTTGGCGGAGAGTGCAAGGAAGACGTTCTCGAAGCAGAACGCGTCTTGCTCGACACATGATGAGTTATTGGGAGATTGCTGACACTCGCGCGTCAGTTGAGCACATTTGGCAGCGTTGACCTTGAGTTGTTCAGCCACCGCTTCGTCGAGCAGCGTGATGTTATACGAGTTGTCGAGAATATCAGGAGCGTGTTGGTACTGGAAATAACCAAAATATTAATGAAAATATCCGCACAAAACTCTCTAGCATGTCTACATACCTGCACAACTGGGTCCGTCCATCCGTTCCCAACCGCGATTCCTTGTAGATTGATGCTCTTTACGCCAGTGACCTCGTTCTTCTTGTTTTGTTCCCATATGTAGTGTGCCGCTCCAGGGACATAATGTCCACCATAGCTCTCGCCAGTTAAGAAGAACTCTCGTCCATCAAACTCCGGATGCATCTCAATAAAACCCTGCAGAAACCAATACAAGTTTTCGCCCACGTCCTTCTCGTTGTAGTCGTGGTCTCCACCAGAACTGTACGAGAACCCGACGCTTGTAGGCTGATCCAGCCAAAGCATGTTTGCCTCGTATGTCCACGAGTACGGGTGCACTTTTGTTGTGAGGTCTGGTTGAATTCGACACGGACCATTCTCGTTAAAAAGTGCCAGTAAACTTGATCCACCTGGCCCCCCAGTTAGCCAAATGACTAGCGGAGCAGTGCTCGCATTATGTTTTGCCTCGAAAAACCAATAGAAGTAATGATCGTCGTTCTTGTTGGGTAGTTTGATGTACCCGGCCTCATTCTTGGTGTCACCGCAGATGTATTCGTCTGCAATGCCTTCTGCAGGCTCGTGGTCGTCGAAGAACAGCCACCACACACTAGATCCAGCCAGAACCACTGCAGTCACAATGCCCAGGATGATCAGACAACGTTTGATCTTGAGCTTGTTGCTGGTAGAGCCGTATAGGGCTTGTACAGCGGGTAACAGTCGGGTCTTCTCGTTCAAGCGTGGCATTACACGTGTGCTGGAAAATCGCAATTGGGGAATGAGCTGAATCGCTGGGATCATTTGGCATGTCAATTGTGGTATCATTCGCAATCATTCTTAGTGGAGCACCATTATGTACGGTTCAAATCTGGAGCTGTTTCAGGATGATCTAAATTTTAGTGCGGGGTTGCATAGATTCGGTGTTCAGAATCTAAACGGCAGCAACAGAGGCTATGCGTGCGTGCGTGTACTAGTAGTAGTAGTTGCAGGCAAATCCTTCGACGGAGGCGAATTACAGCGTCACCATGAAAAAGTTAATTGCAAGATTGCCTACAGTATTCTGCGCAAGTTAAAGTTCTTGATTCTGATAGAAGTTATTGATCATGTCAAGCGCCACGGCAGGTTGGTCTTGAGGAACCATGTGCCCAGCATTGAACACTCGAACGAACGTAAGCTCATCGAATGAAATCACAGAGCCAACAGGCTCGTCATCGACGACCAAGTCGTGCGCCTTCGTGGCATTGAAAGATGCTGATCCATTCCATTCCAGAGCTTGCAGCCACGCCAGATTCCCTGACCAATTGCACTCGAGATCTGCGTCACCTGCATAGATCAGCACCCGAACTTGATTGTCCAGCAGATCAGCAACAAATGCACTAGTTGACATCATGACGTCAAATGACTTGGCAAACGCTTGGTTGACGTCGAAATTGCACATTTGCCAGTCACCGACGCGCTCGTCTACGTGAAGGAACTCGCGTAGATTTGGCGAGTTGAGATAAGGAGTGATCAGCTCAATGTCCTTGGCGATACACTGGATGACGTCTGTATCGCTGGTGGCGCATGGTTGACGGATGTCGTAAGGATTTCTCTTAGCTGCCATGAAGACGCTCTCGAGGTTATCTTGGCAGTATCCTTCCGCATCCCAGCATAGCCATGGTTGTGACTGGCACGCCTCCATCATTTGGCCACATATTTCTGCCTCGGCCTTCAGTTTTGGCAGCTCGCTTGGGTCAACAAACGAAATGTTATACGCGTTGGTGGCCATGTCAATGAAGTGTGGATTCTGGATCACTGGATTAGTGCAACCGTTTCCAATAGAAATACCTTGTAAGTTAATAGCCAGCACCCCCGTTGGTTTGTGTTGATTCTGCTGGGAGATAAAATGCGCAGCAGCCGGCACGTAATGGCCACCGTAACTCTCGCCGGAGATGAAGAATTCTCGACCCTGTAGTTCTGGATGCCGTTCAAGAAAGCCTTGTACGAACCAGTAGATATTCTCCGCGACATTGTCTTCGTTGTCATCAGCATCCTTTGGGTTCGGTCCGTACGAAAACCCTACGTTGGTAGGCTGGTCAAGCCACACCACGTTGGCTTCGTTGGTCCACGAGTATGGATTGATTTCGGTGGACAAGTCCGGGCCGACGTGACAAGGTCCATTCTCCGTTAGAAGCGCCAGCATACTCGATCCTCCAGGACCACCAGTTAGCCATAGAATTAGAGGTGCAGTCTCCGGATTGCGACGGGCCTCGAAGTACCAAAAGAAATAGTGGTCGTCCACTTTGTTGGTTAGTTTAATGTAGCCAGAGTCTTGCTCCGTGTCTCCACAGAAATGTTCGTGTTGTGCACCATTAGAGGTGATGACACGGATGGGTTTGGCTTGGTGCTTACTAAGTTGCGGATTGGGGATGAATCCGCGCCAAAGGCTCACGCCGAACAACAGGCAGATGGCGCAGACCACTGCGAACGAAGGAACGGGAAGCTTATGGACGCGTGCGTAGCTCCTGACGGACGGCGGTGACTCGAGCGGATGGCCATTCAATAGCGGGGTGATCTCGGACGTCATGGTAGTTTGCGGCTAATAGCAAAATGGGCGCTGCACCGCCAGCACCACCAGAGTTAATGTCGGTGATCTTTTGCATTGTTACCATCATTCTTGGATCGCATACACAAAAGGTGCAGCCAGCTTCAACGTGACCGTCTTCGGATAGCCGCCTTGCTGTGCAGCAGACGCAGCCCGGACCAGACAAGTCGTGTCTGACAACCGTATCGTCACGCGAATCTCTTCCTGGCAGGATTCGTTGAGGGCTCCATTTGCTTGAATCATCAGCGTCGCTGACAGAGTGACAGCTTGCGCGATATTACAAAAAAAGCAACCGGGCAGCTAGCTGGAGCTCAGCCGATCGCACCCCCAATGTGGATCGATACCTTGCGCTTGGGTTCCTGCCTTGCACGCCGCGCTACGTCTGGTCTCCGGTCCGTACTCGAGACGGCAAGATTGCCACTGACACTGCGTCAACCAGTTATTGGTTTGTTGAACTTGAGTTTTTGAAGCCATGTCTGGTCTTTGACCAGTCTGTCATCTTGAATCTCCCTACTCTCTATGATATAATGTATTGAGCAATGTTATGTTAAACTTAACTATTTCAATGTGAGATCTAATATACTGTCGTATAGCATAACCTAGTCATTGCGCAAATCCGTTTAACTGTCATAATGTAATCCACCTTTGCATCCAATCACTGGCCAGCAGCCACGTACCCCTTCGAGCCTCACATCCGTATTCACCCCGACACCATCGCCATGTCTTCGAACCTCGTGAACTTGGACGCTCCCCGCTGGGACCAGAGCACATACGTTGGCCGTGCCAAGCACTTCTTGGCCACGACCAACCCGCTCAACGTTCTGGCCAGCGATGCTGAGCTGGATGCCGCGAAGCAGCTCGTGGAGGAGTACAAGGCCGGCTTGCACCCGCACCTGGGTGAGGACGAGATTTGGCGCGCCAAGCAGCTCGTGGACAGTGCCTTCCACCCGGACACGGGCGAGAAGAACTTTTTGCCCGGTCGTATGGCCTTCCAGGTGCCCGGTAACATGATCATCACGGGCTGCATGATGACTTTCTACCGCTCCACGCCCGCTGTCATCTTCTGGCAGTTTATGAACCAAACCTTCAACTCCATCGTCAACTACACCAACCGCAATGCCAGCACGGGTGTGAGCCAGGAGCAGCTGCTGCAGGCGTATGCGGCCGCTAGTACGGCCTCGGTGGCCACGGCTCTGGGACTCAACAAGTTTGTGGCCAAGCGCCCCAAGCTCAGCAACGGCATCGTCGGTCGTCTCGTGCCCCTCGTGGCCGTGGCTGCCGCTAACTGCGTCAACATCCCGCTTATGCGTCAGCGCGAGTTGCTGGGCGGTATTGAGGTGGAGACGGACGACGGAGAGAAGATCGGCAAGAGCAAACGCGCTGCCGTCGAGGCCGTGGCTCAAGTTGTGCCCTCCCGCATCCTCATGGCTGTACCTGGCATGTTCTTCCCGCCTCTCATCATGAACAAGCTGGAGCAGCGTCCGCTCTTCCGTAACAACAAGGCGGTCAACGCCCTTACCATGGTGGGTCTTACGGGTGTGTGTCTGAGCTTCTCGACCCCGCTCTGCTGCGCTCTCTTCCCTCAGCGTAGCTCCATGGCTGTGTCCTCTCTCGAGCCTGAGCTGCAGGAGACTATCCGCCAGCGCACGTTCAAGAAGGACCCGGTCACGCACGTCTTCTACAACAAGGGACTTTAAATGTCACGGGCCACGGCTTATTGTGACCCTAGAACTTTTTTTTTTTCTTTCGAAGAGCTGCATCCAGATTACAAGATCGTGTATACCAATACAACCGCTCGATAGCATATACCTGCTGTGTGTACTCACTTGCCCACAAAACCGAGTTCTAGTTTTCCTGTGTATTAGACATTTTCTTCACATGCAACGGAGGCAGTCCTGCGTGTCCTACTGTAAAGTCTTCAACATGAGCTGCAGCCTCCGACGCGGTCGCGAGGAATCAGACGCAGCTCGGAGCCGTGCTTCAGGAACACGTTGCCGGCACTCTGCGAAGGGTTGATGCCAATGCCATCTACAGTAACAGCCTCGTCAGTCTATTTACGCTTGATCCAGCTTCTCTAATTTCTCTATACCATTGGTGATGATGGCGCTGGTAGCTGCCGGCACGTGGAACTGAATCAAGGACATATAACTCTGTCAATACCGCAGCGATGAAGGCCATTATTGCAGCATTTTGTTTGGAATTTTACCTCCTCCGCAACGTATTTGAGCACGGCCGTGAACGGGGCTTGCTCCGGCACATTCACGCTGCGATAAAAGCAATGGACAAAGATTTAGAAGGCGAGGAAAGTGGAGAGCAGGAGAAGGCGGCGTACACTCGGTACGGCAGCTTGGGGTCCGACGTGAGTGTAACCTTGAACGTGACTTTGGCGGCCCTATACACGCGCAAACAGCAGCGTCAGGCGACTACGGCGACAACGAAGAGAGGCAGAGAGACGCCACGTACATTATGGAGACTGGTACGAAACGAGAATGAAAGGGAGCGAGTCGCGATAGATGCTAATAGATAGGCACTGTACTATCGCATACATATTGAAGGCTCTTCAACTTAGACTTGCACAGGTGTTATTGTATCATACAATACATACAATTTGTATGTATAAAATAAAAATAATACAGCGCAGTC